>NC_143479.1:49790587-49831587 GCF_027475165.1 Benincasa hispida
TTGCGTTAACATCACCGTTGCGAACTTACCTGTGCTTCTTTTCTTCGTCACCATGTTCTTTAGAAACTTCGCACGCTTCAGTGAAAAGGATGTTGATATGTAACTGTTTCAGCATTTCTATGAAGCGATGATATTGCACTTCATCATTTTTCTTCTTCTTAAGTCTCTAAGGAAATGGTGGCAGCTGTATTTTCACAGTTCCCTGTTCCATAGGCTTAAAAGTGGACGCAACTTCTGGTTCCATCATTACCTGTTCTTCTGGTTCCTCTGTGTCAAGGGGTCTAGGGTTTCATCGCAACTAGAATAGTCCAGCTTGGCTCTTTCTTCTCTTCCGCCACTGTCTTTCCACTTCGTAAACTCACAACTTGGCATTGCTCCTTTCCCGTACTCTCTGGGTTGTACAGGAGCTTAGTTGAACTCGGCAACGCCCCTTGTGGTCTACTTTTTAGTTCACCCGCAATCTGTCCTATCTGAATTTCAAGAGTGCAAATTGACGTCACTTGATTCTGGAGTACTATTTCATTCTTCTCAATATATTGCTTTAGTAAGTTCTCCAGAGATGAAGATTACGGCACCTGTGAACTGCAAGCTTGATTTTGCGATTGATCATTTGTTCGCAGGAAAAATCCTGGTGGCCCTTCTTTTTGCACAATGGGATAAAAATTCTATTGTTGATTTTTCTACACAAAATTGGGGTGGTTTTTCCACCTAGGGTTGCAAGTATTGGAGAAAGGGTTATTTTTTACAAAGTAAACAGATTGTAGATTCCTCGGACACTCTTCCATTGGATGGGCTTCTTCGCAAGTGGCACAACTTGTGCTCGTTTGATCGATTGCGTTGACTTACCCCCTATGCGTTTCTGGGCTATTGATTACGATTCCTTGTATTAGATTCATCATCGCATTCATTTGGTTTTGTAGGGATGCGATGGCCCCATTACTTGCGTCAACTTCTTTAATTCTCAATCGTTGATCGCTCTCCCTCCAGTCTTCGTGATTCTTCGAAATGTGATCAAGAATGTTTTTAGCCTCGTCATATGTTTTGTCGAGCACACCTCCAGCTGCTATGGCATTGGCAACCGTCTGTGATGCAGGGTCCAAACCGTGATAAAAGATTTCCATTTGGAGACAATCGGGTAAACCATTGTGGTGACAATCTCGCACCAGTCTTTTAAACCTTGCCCAGGCGTCATTGAGCGATTCGTCAATATCCTGTTCAAAATTTCTAATCAGCTTCCTTCTTCTTGCGTTCTCTGTCGGGGGAAAGTACTTTTTCATGAACTTTTCAACTACTTGTTCCCAAGACGTAATCTCCCCTGGTTCGAGAGAATAGACCAATTTCCTTGCTTGGTCACACGGAAAAAATAGGAATAGAGTTAGTGGAACCTCCTCAGCTTAGATGTTTGGGAACAAAAAAGTGTTGCAGATTTCAATAAAACTTCGGAGATGGTCGTGCAGATCCTCGCCATGCCTATTGCCAAACTGTTCGACAGTTTGAATCATCTGTAGCATAACCGGTTTCATCTCAAACCTCGATCCGTCCAATGTTGGCCTCATGATTCCTAGGGAGACATCATAGAGGTTAGGCGACGCACAGTCCCGAATGAGCCTATTGCGATCGTTCGCCAAGAGAATGATGTTCGCCATTATATTATTTGCATTTGGTGCTCTGTCTTCCGGTTGCTCCGCCATGTTGGGATTTCTCTCTTGCTGTTGTCGGTAGTTGTTTCTTCTTCTTCTTCTGAACGTTCTTTCAATCTCTGGGTCGTAGTTGAGCTTCAGAACTTGTCCTTCACTCATACGACCACCCCCTTCTTCCCTTACCAAAGGACAGCAGTGCACAGAGGTCGAAAGTTGCAAAGAAAATCAAAAGTTACTATTAATGCAATATGTACTGCCGTAGTCCCCAGCAACGACGCCAAAAACTTGATGCGTTGTGAATATGATGAAATAATGGTATGATATTGCGGTGGTGAACTATGCGTTGGACATGCAAGTTTTCCTAGTAAAATCCAAGTATAAATCCTACTAGGTTGCCTAGTAAGCCCAGGGTCGAACACAGGGACTACTGAGACAATATGCGATGGTAAATTTTGATTCTTTTGCGGTGACAAAAACAAATAAGTTGGTTGGTATATTGTTGAAAGTATAAATCCTATGCGGCGGAATTGAGTAAAGAGTCAATGACAGCGAAAGATACAATGAGTATGTGGGGAACGAGTTGAAAAGGGTTTTAGCTAACACTTCCTAAGATTGCGTTCAAGTTATGCGATCATGCTACACACACACAACAGCATGTCATCTCTCAATGAAAATGCCATAGTTCATAATTTTAGGACGCATGCAATGTATACGATAATGTCTATAGGACTTATGTCTAAGCCTCTATTCTTGTCCATGCGATGATTAATGATACACATATACACAAGACGACCGCAAACTATCATATCCTATTTCTAGGGTGCATGCGATGCATGATAGCAAACAGAACATATCTCTAAGTCTCTATCTCTCGCTTATGCGGTTCTAATCTGACTTTCTCAAGCCTAGATTCTAACCTGACTCTCTCAAGTTTAGGTTCTTTCTTTAGACTACTCTCTCAAGTATCTCTAAAGGGTGAGGGATGCATACATAAGATAAGATGATCGCATAAAATGAAGATTTTAGGTCATGCTACCTAAGTGCTTCTCAACCCATTCGGAAGTTTAGTTACTCATGTGTAATGTGAAGAGATTGAACAGATGTAGAGATGCAAATTCCATTTTTATAAATAAAATAAGAATACAAAACGACAATAGAAAGTAGGGATAGGGAGCCCGGTAGCAATGTCTTGCTTCCCGAGGCTTTTACAGTGTGTTTTACTCTATTCTGCCCAAAAGAATGTTCTTGCTTTCGCAAGAGTCGGCCGTCTCTCTGTTTGCAGCACTTTCTAGCAATCTCTCCAGCTAACCAGGAATGATCTTTCGGCGTCTTCTCTCCTCGCTCACCTCCGCCTTCTAAGTATATGAATTACAAACTAATAGCTATCTATGATCTATATTCTATGTATATGGCGAACAGTGTATATATCGAACTCAAATATTCTGGAACTCCAAACTCCTTTGACGAAGGTGGCCCTCGGTATTTATACAGCTTCAAGGTGAAGAACTTTTCTCTCAAATGATTGCAATGATGGGCGGTCATTAATTCTTCTGTCTGATGTGCCAATTAATGGTCACCGAAAAGTTGAGTATACTTGCTAAAATGTGTCATTAACGGCTTGTCAACTAAATTCAGATTCAACTATCATCAGCTTTCCGTCCCATCATGATTTAATATGCTTTCACCTTGATGCGCTGTCTTTATGCGGCCACCTTCTTGAGCAGATCTTCGCGAGCGCATATGATCGCATAGCTTTATGGTCGCAATCTTCTAATGCGCACGGGCGCCGAGTTCCTTAGATCGCAATTTGCTTTACGCCAACGCATTTTCCTACACAAAATAAGTAAGTTAGCTGTTTTAATGCGATGGGTGTATGTGATCACAATATTCTCAACTTAATGCTTTTGGACACGATTTTGTATATTTTTATCGTCGCATTCCCACATTGTTTTATATCTTTGCGTTCTAATAACGTGCATTTTTGCCCGTTATCAATATCCCACCTTAATCCTTATACTATAGACCTATTTAAGTTATCACTTAAGGCATGATCCACTTGTATATCACATATACATGCTTAAGTTCACATAAGATAACCAATGAGCTTTATTTATTGGATATGAGTAAATGCTAGAATTAAATAACACTTATTTTATTCATTAAACAATATGTATCTTTTATAAAACAACGAGACTCCAGGAGAACTAGGACACCAATCCCAACACAAAACACTTTCAGCGGAAGTATTTACACCTTCATTTTTTTTCTAAATCAGCAGCAATTTCAACATTATCATGAACCGACATTACAGTTGAAGTAGGAACAAAAAATACTTAGATTCATGCACTCTGAAATAACAACATTAGAACACAACTCGAAGCAAGAGTTTGAACAGTCATATTAGTAAAAACATAACCAAATTCAAGAATAATATCATCAACTAAACTACCTACGAATACCTATCGTCTACGTAAGCTTCAACAGAAGGTTCAATAATTTCTTTAGGATTTCTAGGCAAGACGATACACTCATGCTGGTAGAACTTATCGTATAGGTCGATGCCAATCGTTTAGCAAAAACTAAAAGATCGTCTAGCAAAAGCTATGTGATCGTTTAGCTTATCACTTAGCTAAGTGTCTGTCGCCTACAAACACTACACGATCGTTTACCTTATCCAAGCTGTCACTTAGTAAATCCTATTTACTTGACAACTACCTTGAGTAATTCCGAGAGAGGAAATCTCCAATTCACAAAATCTCAAGCTTGTAAAAACTTACCAAAATTAGGAAAACATTTTTCTTTTTTATCTCATGGTTACCATGAAACCACCAATAACCTCTCACTCAATTGGTTATTAGAGAAAAATAATTAATTATCCAATAACTAATATTATAAGTATAAATGATAACTAACTTATCATATTATATTTGTAACCTATAGTTTTAATATTTCATCTCATGAAACATGCACTTTTTATATTTCATGGCTCTTAATGTAAATCTCATTTACATTAATCCTCCACTAGATGTATCTCATACATCATATCGATCATATCATATATAATCGAATTACCTCTTGTCAGTTTGAACATTTCAAATCAACACCAAGAACTGATTCTCAATTAAATCCATTGAGCTACTAAGGGGACCTTATGGACCTATAGCTCGAAGCTCCAACGGTACGTGAATAACTGACTAAACTCTTTAGTCATGAGATCTACCATCCGTTAACTGCTAGACACTTCACTAAAGACCGACAGTTGAACTCTCTTTACCACAGATATATTATGTGTCCATCTTAACCAATCAACAGTGCGACAACCCTTCACAGATCGCTCGTAAGTACAGCTCGTCCAATAACTGTTATGACCCTATAGTTACATTTAACTCCTTAAGTACCATTGATTTCTCTAATGAACATAAGTCATAGTCCTAATATGACTGAGTTCTCTCTTCCAAAGAGAAGCTATGGCCACTATGTTCAAGCCTCGGAATCAGCCCTTAAGGGAGCAATATCTCTACTTATCCTTACTTCGAGAAAGGAGTGAATTCCATCTTGTGTAATGAGTTCCCAGCTCCTAAATTAGACAAGTTACCAAAAAGGTAGGCATGTTGAGTTCGCAATCTGGCCACTTTCACCCATACTAATCAAAGGACTGCCCTCAAAGGCAGGAGTTCCCAAAACACTAAAATTGAGGTCGTGTCACCTATGGTCATTTAGGTGAGATGTAAGTCTCTAGTATCAACGGCGTTATATACAGATTATAGTCATCTCGTGGTCCGATCTTATACAAAATCTTTGTAGAGGACACCCTCGTTCGTATGTCTCCACATAAATGGTCAAGATCTACCATCTGTAGTAGTTTACAACACTTGCAAACCTCTACAAAACGGGTCGTATCCGTAGTGTCACCAGGATCAAGTGGATCACCTTAATCCTTATACTATAGACCTATTTAGGTTATCACTTAAGGCATGATCCACTTGTATATCACATATACATGCTTAAGTTTACATAAGATAACCATGGAGCTTTATTTATTGGATATGAGTAAATGCCAAAATGAAATAACAGTTATTTTATTCATCAAACAATGTGTATCATTACAAACAACGAGATTCCAGGAAAATTAGGAGACCAATCTTAACACATGCTTGTGATCAGATTCACCACTGGAAGGAGTTTTAGTTGGAACAATATCAACACCAACCCCAATTAAATCATCTATCATTAAGAATGACAAACTTACTTTTTCTTTCTCTTTAGTTTCTGATGGTTGACTTGTTCTAGAACGTCTTCCTCTTATGGAGGAAGGAGGAACTCCAACTTCCTTAATTTCAACAGGAACACGAACACCATATTTATTTGTAAGAGGCAATGGAACTTCATCAACAACATGCATCTTGTGCTTAGTTTTTTCTTTATATCTTACCATTTTACTATCAGATGTGTGAGTCTCTTGGCAAGTACTCACCATTAGAAATGACTGAGAAAAGCAATCAAGAATAAAAATTTTGAACAAAGGCAGTTGAGAGAGAAAGAAACCCACAATGCAACAAGGAAACCTGCCATGATCAAACCTCCTATAATTTAAATTCAAATAACAATCAGAAGTTAAACCACAATTAAACTTCCCTGAGTTTTCACCAACCACAATTAAGGTAGTTAATTGCATGATCTGCCTTATCAGCTTTCACAACTAATGGGCCGAGATTCTTAGTTGAACAGCCCATGACACTAATTGCTTTGCCTTAAAAACACAAATACCCAAGGCTACCCTCAAAGCCTCAAAACAATCAACATCAAGAACCTTAGTAAAAATGTCAGCTATTTGATTTTTTGTGTTAACATGCTCTAATAAAATATGCTTACTTTCTACAAGATCACGAATAGAATGATGTATGATGTCTATATGCTTAGTACGACTGTGTTGAACTGGATTTTTGGATATGTTGATTACACTTATATTGTCATAGAAAAGAGTCATAACATCTTGTGAGATATCATACGCCATCAACTCTACTTCATCCAAATCAATTGAGTACAACTACTCCCTGTTACAATATATTTTGCTTTTATTGTAGATAGAAAACACAATTTTGTTTCTTGTTAAACCATGAAATCAAGTTGTTCCCTAAAAAAGCAACCTCTAGATGTACTCTTTCTATCCTATGAGCTACCTACTCAATCAGCATCACATTAGCCAATTAGAGCGTTATTGGTATCAATAGTGTACAATAAGCCATAATCATTAGTCCCATTTATGTATTTGATAATTCTCTTTACACTGAGTAAATGACCATTTTTAGGACAAGACTGATATCTAGCGCATACACCAACAGAAAAAGCAATGTCAGGTCTACTGGCAATCAAATAAAGCAAACTCCCAATGATGCTTCTATAGAGACTTTCATCAACATTAGTTCCATTGGAGTCTTTTGACATTATTACATGAGTTGGAGCAGAAGTTCTTTTACCACAGGCACTTTGAAGACCAAATTTCTTAACTAAATTCTTGGCATATTTGCTTTGTGAGATAAAGATTCCCTCATTAAATTGTTTGATTTGAAATCTCAGAAAATAGGATAGTCCTCTTACCATAATCATTTCAAATTCATCCTGCATTTGTTTCACAAAGACCTCGACCATCTCCTAAGACATTCCTCCAAAAACAATGTCATCAACATATAAATTTGGAGTATCACAAAGTTTTTTATTAGAACTTTTTACAAAGAGAGTTTTATCAACTCCTTCTTATCTGTACCCTTGACAAACAATTGGGTTAGACACTTGTACCGTGCTCCATGAGCTTGTTTGAGGCCATAAAGGGCCTTGTTAAGTTTATACACATGCTCGGGATGAAAAGGATCCACAAATCCTTTGGGTTAAGCAACATACACTTCCTCATTTAGAATTTCATTCAAGAAGGCACTTTTCACATCCATCTGATTTAATTTAAACTTCAAAAGACAAGCAACGTAGAGCAAGAGTGTGATGGCTTCTAATCTTACAACAGGAATGAAGGTTTCATTAAAATCCACACCTTCAACTTGAGTGTATCCTTGAGCCACCAATCTTGCTTTATTTTTTGTCACGTTTCCATTCTCCTTTGTCTTGTTTTTGAAAATCCATTTTGTGCTGATGACATTCACATCATCAGGTTTGGGAACAAGAGTCCAGACGTCATTCCTCATGAATTGTTCGAGCTCCTCTTGTATGCCATTAACATTCATCTACAAGAGCTTCTTTGACATTATTTGGTTCAATAAGGGAAGTGAGCAAATGTAATTGAAGATGTCAAGATAATAAAAATGATCAAAAGTCCTTCTTCCAGGTGTCCAATAATATTAGGATGATTTTTACGAGCCCTACTAGAAGGTTGATTGTTACTAGCTTCTGCCTGCTCTGAGGTATTGTGAATAATCTCCACTAGATTTTCTAAATTCAAATATGAAGGCATGTCAGGTGAAATGTTAGGCACATTAATATTAACAACTGAGGTGATATCGAGATCTTCTTCAATAGGAGGAGAACCAAGAGTAGCAACATCATCATTAATTGTAACATTAATAGACTCCATTACAGTATGAGTTCATTTATTGTAAACACGGTAAGCTCGACTATTTGTGGAACATCCAAGAAATATCCCTTCATAAGACTTGGAATCCCATTTTCTTCTAATATCTCTATCAACAAGAATGTAACAGAAACTTCCAAAGACTTGAAAATATTTTACACTAGGTTTTCTACCTCTCCATATTTCATACATAGTGCTTAAAGTTCCTGGTCATAAGGCCACTCTATTATGTATATGACAAGTTGTGTTTAAAGCTTCCACCCAAAAATGAAAAGGCAGATGTTTTGCATGTATCATCGCACGAGCCATCTCCTGAAGCGTTATGTTTTTCCCTTCCACAATTTCATTCTGTTGTAGTGTATAGGAGCTGAAAATTCATGGTGAATCTCAGGAGATTGACAAAACTCAGTGAATTGGGAGTTCTCAAACTCCCTACCATGATCACTCCAAATACATAGAACTCATATCTTAATATTAATAGTAAAAGCACACAACAATTGGTATCACAGTTCAATGAGAACCACCTACGTCTAGAGGACAGAAAGCTCAGGAAAGAATCCATTAATATTAAAGAGTTAAGCAAATTTACAACGTAGTACTTATCTATAATACACCAACTACTATAGTGACTCACATCAAGCTTAATCACATTGCACCTAGGCTCCCCCTAGATGTGAGACTCCCTCCCAACTAAACTTAGGCTCTCTCTAAATATATTAATATTAGCATCTGAAACTTTGTTAGCCGACAGTGTGTGAGACTCCTCTCAACTTGATTATCTTCCTCTTGGATCAGTGAACTCCTTTCACCAAAAATTCTTAGGTCCCCCTCAGACAGAGAAATCCTTCTCTAAAGCTGAGACTTAGGCTCCCCCTAATACTAAGAATCCCTTCTCTTTCAGCAATGGCTTAAGCTCCCACTAAGATCACGAAACTCTTCAATGTGTTGCACTCAACGAATGAAGAACATTTACAGCGGAATAGTGAGTAAACAAGCAAGAACATGACGTAGAATAGTTCGACCGAAGTACAGAAAAAAATCATGCTTAATTACACAAATGCAGTAACCCTAAACGATTTGCAAAACTCACTTAGAATCCAATAAAGGAAATAAGTCATCATTAGGAATAAAAAGTCGCACTTCGAAAAGGAATATATCGTATTTTTTTTCCTTTCAGGTCCAATATATATATGGGATCCCCCCTTCTTCTTCTTCTTCTTTTTCTCTTTTAGGTCTAATATATATAGAGCTGGATGCAGGGACCATTATGCCCCTCAGGACTGTAGTAGGTGCGTCAGGAAACTTTTTCACTTTGGTTATTACAGTTGTTGGTGGTCCCCTCTAATGTGTTTAGTTGTTTTTTCACTGTAGTGCTCGCTCTACCGTATATCATCTTCAACGCATAACATCTTTTTTTCCTTGATTTCTTCTGTATTCTTACATATGCAGCTGATTAGTCATGTGAATTTTCTCAAACTCTACATTTAATTTCAATGAACACATGGAATAAAATTTTGCTTTATTTTTCTTATGATCTCAGCGCTTTTCTCATCAATACTCATAAATATTCTTTGAAACAATAACTTGTATAAATATTATCAATCAGATCTCAATTTTTTTTTATCAAACACACGTTTGGACTTCATGTGCTCTGATACCATATTGAATGAAGATTTTTCCTACCAAATACGACTATTGGGTGTTATTGCACCGAACTGAGTTAACAACCTCTCTGTTTTTTTATCTCTATTATTATTGTTTGATATTAAGTTATTATATTTTTTTAGTTATAATATAGTTATAGCATCGTGCATGACTTAGATCCACTTTATTTATTTGTTAAGTAAATTCATTCGATGTAAACCCACATCAATCAACATAATATCATTATTACGAATGAAAAAATATATTTCAAAAGAGTAGGTTTGTGGAAAAGACATACCACCTTTTTACACCATATCAAAAAGAAAGAATCTCAAGAAAAGGAGGAAAATATAAAGCAAAAGTTAAAAAGGGATTGTGACATTTATTTATTACATTTGGCCACTTTGTCTAATGTATACTATATGACAATAATTATGGGCATTAGACCCTTCATGTACATCCATAAGTAATCAGCAGAGTCATACATGGTTTATATCAGAGAATTGAAATCCACATTTATATTTGTTAGGTAGAGATTTTGTTTCAAAAAGCTAAAACTAAACATTATTTTTCATATTAGGTAAAATAACCACTTTTCTCCTACCTAAACTTCAACAAAGGAATTAAATTTACTCATGTTTTTTTTCCTTGAAATCGCACAAATTTAGAACCCACCACTTTTCTCTCTATTTTTCTCTTAACTATATGGTGGATCTCATCACTTCTCCCTCCATTTTTCTGTCCATCTCTTCCTTTTCCTAAAGATTTTTGTATTACAATTATATAACTATTTTCAATTAAAATATAGAGTTGCACTATCTTTATTTTTAGTATATATATTCTTTTTATTTATTTATATTTAATTCATTTAAGAATGGATCAAGATAACAAAATTGTTTTAAATGGAAAAACTGCTTAAATTGTTTCAGAACACAAATGTTCTACAAATAGTCTTGGCAATCATAGAAACAACTAGTAAAGTACCAACAGCTTAATAAACAAATAACACACAGAGATTGGTTACCCAATTTAGTGATATACCAGCTACGTTGTCTTGGGATAGTATCTTTGGAAAAGATAAATTTACTAATATGAAAGTCAGTTATTTACAACATTCCTACTTATTTGTAAGATCATAACAAATATAGAGACACACGTTGAATCTAACTTATGTTGATCACCTATGCTCCTTCTAAATGTGAGACTCCCTCTCAGTAGAACTTAGGCACCTCTTAAGAATGTGAGTACAGTGATAATCACTTAGGCTCCCCCTAAATGTGAGACATTTTCTCATCAATGTTTTATCTTTCTTCTATCAAATGAGACTCACTTCACTTGATAAACTTAGACTCCCCCTAAATTTGAGAACTCCTTCTCTACTAACAATGCCTTAGGATCCTCCTAAGGATGAGAACTTCTTCTCAACCAACGATTCCTTAGGCTCCCCCTAAGGCGAAGAACTCTTCTCACAATTGCTTCTAATATCTCAAGAACAGGAATGCAATATGTCGCAAAATAACACTCAACTTCTTTTTTCACAACTACTAAAATTTCAAAGAGCTTCAGTGAGGATTATGAAAACACAATTATGGTCGACCCTCACAATGCAAGCAGCAACCCTAGAAGTCTGCAAACATGCTCTTAAATAACCACATCGGAAGAAGGAAAATATTCCTAATTAATGTTGATAGTCCATAAATAAGAAAAACATCCCAAAATAAAATAGAGCAGAATAAAACAGATAAAGAAATAAAATAATCTGCAGAGATAACATTCTATTACAGCATCCTGTGAGATATATTCTGAGACATCATCAAAACAACCCAAGGAACAAAGTCCAGAAGCCTTGAACAAATATCTAACTAATTTCAAATCTCTAACAGGAATCAATTCTCATGTTTCTTATTCTAAACCAACTCCCCAAACAACCTTAGGCGTTTGGATGTAGCAAAAGGCTAAAAATTTTTAAGTAAACTTACTTCTCTTTAGTCATAATGGTGTATTTATATAGAGAATTTGATCTAAGACACCCAAATTTCCATCCCAAAATCGGATCGAGTTGACACATAGATCTTTTAGTTCAAGATATGCATTTAGCATGTTTTATGAAACAAATTGGGAACTCAACTTCGACCTGTCGAGGTCAAATATATGAATTTAGGTCTTTGGCTAAAATTTTTCTCTTTCTCATTTCCATTTACATTTTCGGATGCAACTTTAGATTGAAGTTGATTTAATGTTATATTCTCTCGACTAAATTTAGCATAACAACCAAGTCACATTAAGACATTAAAAGATAAATAGTTTACTTCATATTTTAAAGTCTTAATTAAAAAGGAACATTCACTTAAGTATGAGTCATAATTAAAGAAAGAAATGCCCCTACTTCTTTTGTCTTTTTGATTGATTTGTCATTCGTTTCTTTTGAGATTCTTTCTTAGCTTTAAGATATCAATGAAAAAAGATAGCAAGATGTTCTTTCCACGAACTTACCCACTTGGAATTCTTTCCACTCAAAAGTAAAGAAGAATTTTAATAACTTTTTTTAATTGAAAATAAAGGAAAAGTTCATTGATTATTGAGAATAAAGGAAAAGTTTATTGATTATTGAAGAGTGAGCTCATTATAGTGATGTAGGAGAGTTTGGAATTTAGTGAAATCCCACGTAGCAATGTTTTCTTTCTTTTTTTCTCTGTATTTTCGTTTTCTTTTCCAAGTAGTCATAGAAGTCAATAGTCTATTCACTCTATCAATATAGGTTTTCTTTTCCTTTACCTAATTTTATTCATTGATTTTCATTCCACTCTTCTATACCATTTTGGTCCTTGAAATTTTAATTAAGTCGACAATTCTACTTCTCTTTTCTCTCCTTTTTCTCTCTCTTCTTTCTCCCTCCGACATCTGTGAAAGAGGTGTCACCACATATAGAAACGAAGGAGAAAAAAAGAATGAGAAGAGAGGAAAGAATTAGACGACTGACATATAGCAGCATAGCATATCGATGAGGGAGAAAGGAAAGGAATGAGAGAAAAGAAGGAGAAAAATATGAAAATATATTATTTTTCATTTTTAAACATTAAAAAAAATATAAATAAAGTGTTGCATCGGTTTTCATTAGCTACAAAATAGAAAACATATAATAGAGACCAAAATGCTACCAAATTCACATCTTATAAGTTAAAATGTTGCGTTTAAAAACTCAAAAAATCACAAAGAAATACTATCAAAACCTAAATCTTAGAATCTAAAAAATTATTGTGTAAAAATAGTTTATTTTGCAATGGTACTTTAAATATTTATGGAGTCCGTTTATTTCAAGAGTTGACCTTAGAATAAGTTAAACATCCTAAATTTAACCCTTATTTCAGATAAGGGCTTTTCTTATAAAAAAAAAAAAAAAACAATTAAACACTATTCAACTCATAGATTATCCTTTATATATATAAAAGCCAGCTACAATATGTTCTTGTTTTTTACATACTCTTTCTCTACCTTCTAATTTTTTTTCTCTAGAATTTAGAAATATTATTATTATTATTATTATTATTAGCTCTTTAACACTCCCCGTTTCCTTATTTATTAAAATAAAAATGTCATAATTATATTACATAATTGTCTCTCTAAGAGTTGAAAACTACAATTCGTTATTAGTTTTTTCTTCATGAGGTCTCTCTCCGTGATAATAATGTTTTTGGTTCATTTAACTTAACAACCATTTCCCTTTTTTAAAAAAAAAAAAACTTATTTAAGTCAATAACATTTTTATTTTTAATTGGCAATATTAAAAAAAATATATTTATTTCCTTATTTTTCTACTTAGATGCAAATAATGAATAAAATTAGTCATCATTTTTCTCATTTTCTGATTTGATCAATATGGGGTGAATAATCAACATGGATTAATTTACATTAGGGTTGAAACTTTAAGTAAATGTCTCTATTTTTAATCTTCTATTTGGTAATCAATTTTACTTTTTCTTTTTTGTTTTTGAAAATTAAGTCTATAAATATTACTCTATCTCTAAATTTCTTTCTTTGACTATTTTTTACCAATAATTTAAAAAATCAAGTCAAATTTTAAAAACTAAAAAAAGTAGGCACCATTTGGTAACCATTTTGTTTTTTGTTTTTGTTTTTAAATTAAGCATATGGATACTACTTTTACCTTCAAATTCTTCTTTTGATATCTATTTTTCACCAATTGTTTAAAAAACCAAGTCAAGTTTTGGGAACTAATAAAAATAACTTTCAAAAAGTTATTTTTGTTTTTGGAATTTGACTAAGAATTTAACCATTATACTTGAAAAAGATACAAATCATTGTAAGAAATGTGAATGAAATATGCTTAATTTTCAAAAACAAAACAAAAAAAAAAAAAAAATAATAACCAAATGGTTACTAAGACTGTAGCTTTTAAGAACTTGTTTTTTATTTTTTGAGTTAGGGTAAGAATTCAACCAATGTACTTAACAAAGATACAAATTATTATAAATAGACTTAATTTTCAAAAAAATAAATAAATAATAAAATGGTTACCAAACGGTGCTTTAATTATCTAAAAATAAAATAAATAATAAATTTCATACTTTGTTTGCTTTCTTAGAAAAATTAAAATATCAACTTATAAAAAACAAAATTAAAAAAAAAATCAAATTTTAGTCAAATCTCGATTTCAAATTAGTGAAAATACATCTTCCGTTATTATTATTATTATTATTTTTAATGTAACTGAAATTCGTTGATTTTGAAGTACAAACTACTAAACTAAAATCAATAATATAAATAATATTTATTTTCAGATTAGTCATTTTAAAAAAAAAAAAAATACCGTCTTTTTACTTACCTATTTAAGTTAATCAATTTAAATAATAATAATAATAAGAGACACAATTTTAATTTTTAATTTAGTTATGTTTTAAAAAATATATATATGAAAAATATCTTTATTTCAAACACAACTATATTAAAATAATTAAAATAAATTTTAGGATGACAAATTTAAACCAATTAATATGAGATCCAATCGTTGATTAAATATAAATATTTCAATATCCAATTTTTAAATTTAGACTTCATTTCTAGACTTTCTAAATTACCTACACTCTAAATACAAACTTCTTAAATCCAAATTACTTCTTAAACGTGCATCCCTCCAAATTACTTCCTAAACATGCATCCCAGACAAAATTTTCTTAAACCAAAGTACCTAAGCCCCAAACTTTAAATTCCATACCTAACATTTCTAGGCTTAATATTCTAAAGGCATGTTTGATAACTTTCCTATTTCTTATTTCTTGTTTTTGTTTCTTATTCTTTTAAGAAACTAATTTGTTTGATAACTATTTATGTTTCTTAAAATGGAGATAAAATTGAGAAACTACAAATTAGAGAGAAATGCAACAATCAAATATATTATAATAATAATAGCTTATTTGTTTGTTAAATTTGAGCGACTTGTCATCTCATCATCTGTGAAATTCGGATTTCCATTTTTCCTACTTAAGCAGGTAATAAAAGAAATTAACTAAGTGAAAGTTAAATCCTATGTTGGAGAGAAGAAAATTCTAAGTGTTTGAATAGATTTTCCTTGAGAAATTTTGAGTTAAGCCTTAATTGGTGAAATTTGGCTAAGTGTAAAGTCAAAAAGGACCCATGCGTTGAGTGTTAGGAGACATTAACACATAAGATGAGAAGAAAGGCAACGATGTGTTTGTAAGATTGGACGCATGTTGGTTGAAGTATTGGCAAGAGGTGTTGCCAAGAGTTGCTCATGCATTGAGTTTGTATGAGCAAGAGCGGAGAGAGCGAGATGTTGGGTGCAAGGCGCTGGGCAGACCATCGTGTAGCAACTGAGCAGTGCTAAGCGATGAGGTAGACGATCATCTAGTAAGTGAGCTGCACTACACGATGAGGTAGGCGATCGTGTAGGCGGGCGCTAGACGATCGTGTAGCAATGTGGGGAGCTAAACAATGAGGCAGGCGATCGTATAGCAGATGCGCGGAGCTAAGCGATGCACTAGACGATCGGGCTATATGATAGGCAGTAAGTACTACACGATCAGTGTAAGCGCTAGACAATAAGCGTGGAAGCTAGGCGATAGCACTAAACGATAGTATTAGACGATAGAGTTAAGCATTAAGCGTTAAGCGATGTGCGGGTGCTAAGCGATAAACTACACGATGGCGCTATGCAATGGGCTTGAGCGCTAGACGATAGCCATGTTGTGCTAGACGATGAGCAGACGCGCTACACGATAGGCGGAATACTAAGCGATGGGTGTTTTGCGATAGACGCAGGCTCTGGGCGATGATGCTAAGTGATTAGCGGATGCATTAGACGATAAGTCGTCAGTGCTAAACGATGGAGGTTAACGAAGGGCGCAGTAGCCAAGTGATAGGCTGAGAGCGAGATCGTTTACTAAACGATGGAGCTACACGATGGGGCATTGAAGCTAAGAGATAGATGTAGGAACTAAGCAATGGAGCAGTGTTGAGGCTTGCATTACGCAAGATTGAAGAACTCATCTGAACAAATGACTATACTAAGAGATGGATAGACTTGAGTTAGTAGGAGCTGGATGAATAAATATTCATGCAAAGGAAGTCTTATGCATGAAAAGGACAACACAAGTAGGTGTGTGGCATAAAAGTAGATGAATGTCAAACGAGTAGGTGGTGGCAAAACATGATGCAAACACCCCAAAGTAGGATGTGTCATGCGTTGGAAGCTTGGTAAAGATGATAAGGATCATTTCCTTTGGTCTATAAATACCATCACAAGATGTCTCTTCCATTCACAAGCCAAATCCTCTTCAAATAATGTAAAGAGAAGTGTTAGAAGGTGGATTTGAAGGAAACCATGCGTTGGGAGTAAGATCATGCGTCGGTCATGAAATTCCAAGAGGAGGAGATGCTGTCGAACAGTGAAGTCTGGAAGTAGAGAATATCTCCTAGAATACTCGTGCGTTTGGAGTGATTCTAAAGCCACTTGAAAACTCTAAGAGTCTAGTTTTCAGGGTAGGGTTACCGAAGAAGAAGCTCTAAGGAATCAGACTGGAGAGAGTGAAGAAAATACATAAAGGTCGAGCTGTCGAGTAAGCTTGAGCCAGTCTTGATATTTTGAGGATTTCGGCCAAATCACGAGGAGTTCTGAGCTAAGATTTTAAGATACGATTGCTGAGACATGTTAGAGCATGTTTGTAGAAGAAAATATCTCAAGATAAGACTTAGAACTATGAGTAATTTGAGCTTTAAGTTGAATCTGGATCTTAGGGTTCAAGGGGAAGCCCGGGAAGACTAAAGGAACTTCTAGAAAGGAAGATTCCTATCCTTACCAAGGTGAGTGGTACTTTTCTTTAAGTCTTAAGTATATCTTCTAGAGTAAATTGTATATGCTTATGTTATGAATGAGTATCTAGCATGAGAATGAAATTATATGATCGAGATGGTCAGGGGGTCAATAGACCTAGTTCTTGAGCCCTAAATGGAACCTCACGGGATGATCAGGAGACCGAGAGGTCTAGTTCCTGAGCCTGTTGGAGGATCCTTGTATGGGATGGTCAGAGGGCCGACGGACCTACCTTTTGAGCCCATGAGCAGGGAGCTATGTGCACATAAGAGACATAGGGAACAAAGGGAACGCAAAAGAGTAAGCGTTTGTAATTAGTAACAGTTAACTATCTACCATGTGTGTAGGTAGACAACATACTCATTCTAAGTAGTTATCAGTTTAGCTATCTACTTTGCGTGTAGATAGAGTTGAGAACAGACTCATTCAAGGCTAAGGTTTGAATGTAACCTCGTATTTATGATATGTTTATTATTATGAGTTGAAATAGACTCTAGAAGTTACTTACCACTCACTGAGCTTTGTGAAGCTCATTCTGTTATTTCGTGTTGTAGACTTTGCAGTTAAGTTTTGGAGTTGTATAAACATTACATGGTTGGAATAAAATGAGCCTACTTAATCAGTTATTATTATCTCCTTGGCTTAAAGTTTACTGAGTATAGTAAAAAGGTTCAGTTGGGCAGTAGGTATCACAAAAGGGTGGTATCTGCGGTCCATCACGCCTCTCCTTGGGCTCAGGAGTGCCTGCTCGGGGCGGGGTGTGACATCATCTTCCTCTATTTTTCTCTACTCATTTAGAAAGAAGTATATGATAATTTACTTTGACCTTTTGGTGGGATTTTGGGAGATAGGATAATTTTATTTGATTTGTTTGGAACAAAGACATAGAAATTCAAATCACAAACCTTTTGGTCACTCACATATTATATATCAATTAAATTATGTTCACTTCGCTAAAACACCTACGCCTATTTTTCTATTCTCTATATGGTCAATTATTGTCAAAAACAATACATATAGGAAATTTAACAATTCTTTAAAGTTTGAATTTTTCACTATTTTTGGGTAGAATAAATTTCTATGAGTGACGATGTGGTTATTATGTAGCTATTCAATGAATTAAAATTTTCCTTAAGAACTTGATTGGGAAAAGCATTTTGTTATTCATGAAAATAGGAAGAAATGAATCAAGTTTACTTATAGTCCAAATTGTGGTTCAACCATTGTCAAATATAAAGCTCTACACTACATCATGAATGAATATAGAAAAATTTCTGTGAAAAGAATTCATTTTTGTCTCATGTAACATTGAAGTAATGTAAAATGAATACAAACTCGAGTTCTATAATGTAGATTATCTTATACATCATATTCTCATTGAATTGAAAGAGAAATTACTCAAACTTTTTTTTTTAGTAAAAATGAATAATTCTCTATCGAATTATTTATATGTATAAGCTAAATTTAAATATTTCGGTCAAACATATTCATTTTTTTGATAATTAAACAATAAAACTTGAAACTTAAATAAGATATTTTTACAACAATAATTATTATTATAAACTAAAAATGAGTTAAACAAGTGGAGACGAAATTTTTTGTCCCCAGTCAACTTCTAGGAATTTTTTTCTCCCACTCTCTCCCTACCATCCACCTGAATGGAGACATTAAGAAAATAATCTCGAGAACTAATCCAATATCTTCCCCCAAATTTATTACAAACACAAAGTCTTTTATTATATTCTCAACCCATTTGGCATCCAAAGTAACAGGCAATCCTAACATTATGCATCATATTCTTACATAATATGTTACATATAGTAAAGTTTCACATACAACACAGAAAATGACCAAGAAATTAAGCACAAACAATATTCCAAACACATAGCTTAAAATTACACATATGTATGCATCAAGCATCCTCGAACAAGGATTCAACGGTGGCCGGTTTGGGCGGTGGCGGCGGCCAGTTTTCCGGCACCTGAACTTCATCCCACGCTGTAACTCTTTGATCCAAAACATTCTTATCATTTTGGAAAAACACAGTTTTTCGATTTGGAGGACTCTCAAGCAAAGCTCGTGTCTTGGACCCACGTTTTATGGCTTTGTAACAAATCCTATACATCAAAACAATGTTCTTGGGACCTTGAGGGAGGAGCTCAAAGTCTCTAACTTTAAGATTCAAAAACAACATATTCCTCAATTGATCAGACTCAATTAGAGGCTCCACAATGTTAGGAAAGACATTGAAATAAAAAGGGCCATCACTCAAATTGGCTTCCACCATCCCTAAAAGAGAGTCTTGTAAATTGCCATGTCTTGCATCTCTAAGACACAAAAGCACTTTGGCATTTAAGGGCTTTCTTGTTATGGCTTTAACTCCAATTTGAACCATTCCAATGTGGATCGAGTGGTACTTGTTCGAAAGGCTCCATGCGTAGTTGCCTTCTCTGATCCACAAGTCATCTTCTTGAAACAAGTTTAGAAATCCACCACCTTGGTTTATAGAGCCTTTTCCTTGTTTGGTTTTGATGAGGGAATTTTGAGATGAGAAGTGAGAAAGGAGGTTTGTTTTGTAGATTTTGGAAGTGGGGAGTGTTGGGATGTTCCATGTAAGAAGATCTTTGCCTTTCTCCACTTTGCCATATTCATTTTTGTCTAAAGAGTGGGATGAGGATGATTTTGAACATGAACTTCTCCCACACTTGAAAAGGTTTGCCATTTTTGCAAGAGGGTAAAATGGGAATTTTGTGTTGAAGATCAAGTGTGTTGGGTTGGGAGGAATACAACTTACAAAGTGTGTGAGGATTATAAATAAGTCTTGGTGAGTTTATCTCTCTAGCTATGATATTTCAATACCATAATTGTGTGGAGGAAGATGCATGTTATGAGAATTTATAGTGTGATGGGTTAGTTTTCACAATAGATGAATAAGAAAAATAAGACTTTTAAAAAAGTCTCCTTTTTCATTTGCCAAAATTTTAACATTAAAAACTAAAATTTGGGATTTTTTCTTTGGGGAATATTATTTATACCCCTAAATTTTAGGTTATATTAATTGAAATTCTAAATTAATAATTGAAACTTAAACTTCCGTAAATATATCGATTTAGATCCTTCTCTTGATTTCAATTGACCAAATAGTGTGTCAACTTCACAGAGATTTATGTGGTTTATTAACAGTATGTTAACTACCTCCACCAACAGAAGATGAGATCAAATTTTATTAGAGAGAAAATAAGAAAATACAGATTGTGAAGGCGCCTGTAGTGTTATAGAGATTATAAATAATGCACTCCTTTCAATTATAAGACTAAAATCGTAAATAACATAAGTAATATAAATACAAATACAAAATAGGTTCAAGGTATTTTAACGTTTAACTATTCATGTGTTTTTGTTGAGTTTAGTAAATCAAACTATGTGTATAAAGATATTAAATATCATATTCTAATATATATCAAATCTAAGCTGTTGAATTTGAAAGTGTTTATTTAGACCATAGATAAAAAGATACACCATGTTGATTGATTTGAGAGAAGAAAATATTGAGAAGATGACAAATCTTGAACTTGCAATGCAAGTTTCAATGCTAAAATGGGGATAATTTGTGAGAATTAATCTTTGAACTTGCAATGCAAGTTCCAAATGCTTTATATGATTTGACTAAATTTGTAATCTACCATCTTGAAGGACATCATTTCTTATAATATATAAAAAGGACACTTCAAAAACACAGTTCCTTTGATAAAGAGAGAACCTTTCACCTCATTTCACAGGAAGTGCAATAACTAAAGTCCAAATTCTAAATACATCCATCATGGGGTCTCTTTACCCTTTCACCTCATATGGTGTCCTTTTACTTTTCTTATTGGTTATCTTTTTGTTTTCATTTATTTCTTTTATCTCTTCAAATTCCCAGTCAAAAAGAGGGTCAAGATTTTTCCAAGAACTTGTAGAACTGTCTTGTGCTTCCTTTTGGACTCTACCTAGGTTAATTAGTAACTAGATAGATAAACTTGTGTATCAAATATGGACACAACATTAGTTTAGGACATGTATTTGATAATCATTTAGTTTTTTGTTTTTGTTTTTGAAAAGTAAGTTTATAAACATTACTTCAATTTATAAATTTCTATATTTTGTTACCCAACAGCCAAGTTCTACGATTTATTTCAATTTAAACTTAAATTGTATGAATTCAAACTCTAGATTTTTGTAAGTGTATCAATTTTTACACCATTCATTATGTTTCGTTCAGTAAACTTCGTGTGAAACTTATAGTTACATTAGTAAATTCCTAAGCTTTCATAAATGAGTCAATTTAGACTCTTAGTTAAAATTTTCTTTGATAATCATCTATGCATTTACTCCTCTTGTCCATTTTATAAACTGACATTTGAAGAAGTGCACACACGTTAGAGAATTAATGTATTAATTTTCAAAGATAATTATAATGAAATGTCTAATTTGATTGGCTTATGAAAATTTTGGAGTTTAATTTCATCTAATCATAAATTTCATATAATATTCATCAAAAGAAATTTGAAAAGTGTAAATAGATACACTTACAAAAGTTCAGAGTTTAAATCAATACAAATATCAGTTTAAGGTTTTAATTGATATAACCCCCGAAGTTTAAGGTATAAATTGGTATTTGCCCCTTCATATAGTTTTCAAAAACATCTTGGTATTTATAGAATTTGACTAGAATTCAAGTGTTTTCAAGGTAGGTAAAAACCAAAATAGAGAATTTGGGAGAAAAAAACATAAATTTCAAAAACAGATATCTAAAACTAAAATTGTTACCAAATGCAAACAGCCACCATAGACCTTTACTCCTAACACACCTCGTCGAGAATGAAGGGAAGAATACTATCGGAAAAATTCTCTTTCTAGATCAAAGAATAGCCTTGAGAGAAAGCCAAAGCTGCAATAGCATGAGCGGTTTTGGTATTTCATTTATAAAATTTGTACTTGTTTTGTCATTTTTTTACTATGTTTTTCATTCTTCATAAATAAAGATTTAAATTTTCAATCAAACTTAAAAATAAAAACAAGTTTTTCAAAACTACAACCCTACTTGCTAAGATAATAAAAAATAAATAAAAACTAGTTGCATAAGTGGCATTCAAGCCCAAGATAATAGAGTATATAGTAGAAGGATAAAATAATTGCATATATAGTACAAAAATTGGTAAAAGATTAACAAGCCCATGCCCAGTCCACCGTCTCGCACGCTTCTTTCCTGTTTTCTCAAATTGAAAGCTATCCATGACATCAGTAATAATGCTAGCCACTGATAGTTGCTATCAGTTGTTATCACTGATAGCTGCTATCAGTGATAGCTTTCAATTTGAGAAACGTGCTATCAGTTACTACCACTAATAGTTACTCTCAAATGTTATCACTGGTAGTTGCTATCAATGATAGCTTTCAATTTGAGAAATATCAAGAAAACAAATTGATCTACCTTGAAGCTTAATGCTGAAAACCTTCTACATCTTTGCCAAAACCTAACTCAATCTACCTTTTCGCTGCCTTAATCAACAACAACTATCACCGCAAACACGGCGTCATTTCAACTACCTTGTCGTTTGGAGCATTGCTAATGACGATTCCGGCAAGGAATTCACTGACATTGTAAGCCCTCTCTTCTTCTACTTTTTTTTGGGATATTAGGAAGCACATAGTTGAGATTGAACTCGGGGACTTGAGATAAAGTTTGATGTGGATCTGTTGTTAAGATTTATAATTAAAACTAAAAATATTTGGATTGATGTTTGTTTTATTTAGAAAGAGAAGATAAGGATTAGAGGAACAATTTGAGGTAACGAACCTAGTTAAGCATGTAAAGTAAATTCGATGATGAATTTGACATGTCAGGGATAGGTCAAAGTCCATTGTAAAAGTCAAATGTCAAATGGTCAAAGTCATAGTAAAAAAAAAGTCAACATCTTGAAATGTGGTGAAATTTTGGTAATTTATGAGTTTTAAAAGTAAATTTGGCTTGCTTAAGACTTATTGGCAAAAGCTAGCTGAAAATCAAAGGAAATTTAAAGGAAAAGTTGAGTTAAGACTGAATTTTGGACAGTCTGAGTAGGGTTCAGTGTTTTGAAGTTTTCGAGCTGTAGAAATCGAATTTGAAGCTGAAATTTTGAGATTAGTAAGTTAGGTTTATTAACATTTTTCTTAAAGGATGTTACAGCTAATTTTGACTGGAAACTAGTGAATTAATAGGAAAACCGAGAGGAAGAGGAAAAAAGAGATTTTGAGAGATTTTGGGAAAATTGAGGTGCTTTCTATTGAAATTTCTCATTGGATGGCTTTGAGGTTAAGGATTAATCATCTGGGCACGTGTTAAACTGGAAGCTGAAAAACGAAGAGAAAAAGGGAATTTCGAATTATTTTGAGTTTGGTTGACCGAAGAAGAGGAAAAAGTTGTTTTCGAATTACGGTCGTTCTTGTGAAGGGAAATTGGGCAAAATGAAAGAAAATTAAAGAGTAAGTAAAGAAGAAGCTCTTGGGAGGCTTGATTTGAAGAAATTTGGCCGACGAAATAAGGAAAACGAATAAAAAAACAGTAGCGTTAGAGTTATCGGGAAAACAGAGGATGCTCAGGTTTTTAGCAAATTCGTGGAGTTAGAGGCTAATTCGAAGCTCTAAATTTAAATTTAAGTTACTTATAAGGCCCTTATAGACTTCTATGGTATTTTATTTGATCGTTATTGGCTGAAATTGCTGAATTTAAGTTCCGAAAATTCTGCTTTTTCTCGTCGGAAAAACAGGGGTACCGTGGAGAGTTTGGTCGATTCCGGGAGTTCTAGGGCAATTCGAATGTCCAAACTTTGAGGTAAGTTAATTAAGAGGATGGGTAAAAGGTTTTTATATGCTAATTAAGCTTTAAATGGTGGGAAAATGATAAATTTAAGTCTGAAACGCTCACCGAAAAACAGAGATCAAATCTGGAAATTTCTGGGCTGGGGGTTGAAGAAAGAGTTGACTTTACTGTTTGACTTCTGTCTGTCATCTATCGTCCGTCATTAAAAGCTGGAAAATCAATTTCAAGTTATTAAGGTGTTCTCGAGCATAATTAGGAATCCAATTGGTATTGTTATGATACCTTAAACCTGAAATTAGGATCCTAAGTCAACTTTGAAGTTGATTAAGGGGTTAATTTGAAATAAACCCTAATTAGGGTTAATGAGAAAAATTAAGGAAAATTGGAACAGAATTAGTTTTTATTGAAGATTAATTTTAAGGTCTTGAGTTAATTTTAGAGCAATTGAAGAACCAAATTACAAATCATACTCTATCTTGGATCAAATTAGGGATTTGACAAAAGTTTAAGTGAAATTGGTTATACTTGAAGATTAATTTTCAAATAATTGGATTATGGTCATGTGGAGGATAACTAGAAGATTATCAATATAATTTCAGGATAAACGGGAGATGGAGAAACCGAAATTATGAGGAGGAGCCGATTAACAATGAGTGGTTTATTTTTGAATATTTTGAGAAACTAATTATATATTATAGTATGTTATGATTTATGAAATGTGATGGCATGATCTGTTTTACTTGACTGATATTTCAAAAATGTTTAAATCATGATTTCTAAACTTTCGATGGTTGTATACAATCTTGATTTATCAAAATGTAGTTTGGAACCATAGTTTACACAATTGTGACTTGTATGGTTTTATATGAAAACCTCTTGATGTTGAATTTAAAAATGCTGAATTTTTATGAAAGTGGTTTCAAACTACTAATTCTTGTACCCGAGAGATGGTTATTTTTACATGCTACTTGAATATGTTTCAGTAGCATCGCTCAGGCGATCAGGGGGCTAACGGGATTAGATGTGGCCAGAGTATACCGGGAAGTCCAGAGGAACCTGCGCCTGTAGCACCACCCAGGCTATCAAGAGGCTACCACCAGGGTCAAATGTGGTCAGAGTATACCGGGGAGTCCAGAGTAACCTGGACCTGTGGTGTGTATTTATGCTTAGCCTTGAGATAGCTATGCGTGCACATATGACCTTGTGATTTGGTTTACACCACAGGGGGCATTCTTTGTCCAGAGTAACCCGTCGTTGTAAACGAGTATTTGGATACAAAGTTGGTGTGGTTTTCTGATAACGACTGAATGCTTTATAATGTGCTTATGAGAGTTGATCGTGCCACTTTTTTTTACTAGCACATGTTTGAGATGCTGTTGAATTTTTTATACATTGTTCAATAGTTTACTGAATGATTTGATAAACTTTATTGATGATTTAGAAAGCGATAGCTTATGTTTATATTAAACTACCACTCACTGGGCTTTAGCTCATGCTTTCCATGTTTTATGTTTTTCCCCACCCTAGGTAGCAACAAGTTCCTAGTGCCTGCTGAGCCGCCAAATGCCACTAGTGTTATTAAACATCTGTTGTATTGTTTGTGCATGTATTTGAGAATATTCCAGAACAGCTAGAACTTGTGAGTTACATGTCATGGGAGGTTTTGTTCAAAATAATCCGTACTATTGGTCTATATATCTCTTTAAACAATATTATGATTTAAACTAAATCAAATTCCTAAACTCTGTCAATGAACATAGATTATTTTTGGAAATGGGTTTTGGAAGTTTGGGTTTGATCTTGAGTACAGGATATGTTAAGAATTGGGACGTTAGATGTCATGGAGAGAAGTGAAGTTTAATGTCTTCACGCTTCGTTCTAGGTTAGAAGGGACATCTGGAACGGGGTGTGACAGATATCATCTACGAGAATGTCATCGAAAAAGCCATTACGATATTAGAATTAGTTTTAGAATTGGTTAGATGGTTATCTTTTGTTATCGATTGTTACTGCCAACTGTACTTTAATTGCCTATTTATTGAGCCAACTCATTAATGAGAATTTAAGAAAAAGGTTTTAAGTTTCTCTGGTTCCAATATAGTATCAGATGTCATTTTCTTCTCTCAAGCCTTTTCATTTTTCTTCTCCTCTTTCCCATGATTGATCTTCCCGATAACACTTTTACTTCGCCATTAATGGCCAACCTTTCATCTCCTTCCTCCGTTATTGACCAATATTTGAACCCGTACTTTCTTCATCATTCTGATAGCACAAATCTCATTCTTGTTTCAGATTTATTGATAGAATCAAACTATACATCATGGAGTCGTGCTATGATTCTAGAGCTCATGGTCAAGAACAAGCTTGGTTTTGTTGATGGAAGTTTGTCCAAACCTGATAGCGATTTACGAAATTCATGGATTATTTGTAACAATGTGGTTACGGCTTGGATTCTCAACTCTCTCTCGAAGGAGATCTCTGTAAGTGTTAATATCTCTGATTCAGCAAGGGACATTTGACTTGATCTTCAACAACGATACCAATATAAGAATAGACCTCGAATCTTTCAACTTCGTCAAGAGTTATCGACTCTTTCTCAAAATCAGCTCTCTGTTACGACTTATTTCGCAAAAATGAAGACGTTGTGGAATGAACTCGCCTCTTATCGTCCATCTTGCACCTGTGGTCATTATACCTATGAAGGAGTCAAAGATTTGGTTAACTACTTCCAAACCGAGCATGTAATGACCTTCCTCATGGACTTGAATGGTTCTTTTAGCCAGATTCAGACACAACTTTTGTTAATGGAACTTGAGCCTTCTTTACAAAGAGCCTTTTATCTTGTTGCTCAAGAAGTTGAACAACGTGCTTCTGTTGCACCTTCATCAACAAATTTTTCATCCGCTACAGCTCTCCTAGTCAAGAACTCTTCTTCCCCTACTTCTTCCTCTGTTAATTCAAGTGCTCAGTCCACATCAACTTCTTCTAATTCTAAGAAAAAGGATCGTATGATTTGCACTATTGTAACATTTTCGGTCATACTGTTGAGAAATGTTATAGATTACATGGATTTCCTCCTGGATAAAGAATCAGAAGAATGCCTCAGCTAAGCCTGAATCCTCTTCTACAACTTCTTCAAGTTCTATTCCTGGCTTTACGGCTGAACAATATCAAAGTTTGCTAAGCTTTTTTCAGACACATCTTTTCAAAATCAAGTCCACCTCTGATTCTGATGTTATCACTTCTCATGTAGCAGGTACATGTTCTGTTTCTCCTTTATCTGCTGCTTGGATAGTCGACTCTGGTGCTACTGCACATATTTGTTCTTGTCAAAAAATTTTCTCTCATCTCATGCCTGTATCTGGGATGTGCGTTACTTTTCCTGATCAGTCTTGTATCAATGTGGATTTTATTGGTGATATTCGGATTGATTCTCATCTCAATGCTCCACAATGTCTTGTTCGTTCCTAGTTTCTACTATCATCTGATTTCTATAAGTGTCTTAACGGCTGATAAGTCCATTGCTGTTAAGTTTGTTGGAAATTCCTGTATTATTCAGGATAAGTCAACCATGAAGATGATTGGAAGGCTGATCTTTGGCAGGGGCTTTATAAGTTGCAGATAAGTTAACATAAATCATCTGAAAATTTCTATGATTCTATGTGCTCTTCTGTTTCTCATATGGAGAATACTAATCTTTGGCATAATAGAATGGATCATCCATCTCACAAACACTTATCTGCTTTACAAGATGTTTTACCATTTAAACTTCAGCATAATAATGTTCCTACTTGTATGATTTGTCCTCTTGCAAAATAGAAAAGGTTGTCTTTCATATCTCATAACAATGTATCTTCACATATGTTTGATCTTGTTCACTGTGATATTTGGGGACCATATCAGAATCCTAAGCATTCTAGTTATCGATATTTTCTAACACTTGTTGATGATCATTCCCGAAATACATGGGTTTTTTTTATGAAACAAAAATCAGATGCTTTAGTCATTGTTCCACGTTTCTTCAAACTTGTTGAGAATCAATTTAATGCATCTATTAAACAGTTTCGGTATGATAATGCCCCAGAACTTCCTTTTAATGATTTCTTTGCTACTAAAGGAGTTCGACATCAGTATTCTTGTGTTACTCGTCCAGAACAAAATTCTGTGGTTGAAAGAAAACACCAACAGCTTTTGAATGTTGCTCGATCTTTACTATTTCAGTCCCATTTTCCTATTAAGTTTTGGGGTGAATGTGTTCTCATTGCTTGCTTTCTCATCAATCGAATTCCTTCTCCTTTATTAAAGTGGCATACTCCTTATTTTCATTTATATGGACAACATGCTGATTATTCTTCTATTCGAACTTTTGGTTGTTTATGTTTTGCTTCTACATTAACAAACCAACGGTTGAAGTTTCATCCTCGTACAATTCCTGTTGTATTTTTGGGTTATCCACCAGGGATTAAAGGATATCGACTTTATGATATTGAAAAGCAACAGATTTTCATTTCAAGGGATGTCATTTTCCATGAACATATGTTTCCTTTTCACAATATCACTGATCAAAACAAAGCCGTAGATAACTTTCCAGATTTGGTACTACCAAGGATATTGTCTACTTCATTATCTAATGTTGGTGTGGTGTCCGTGTCTAGTTTAGATAACTTATGTACATGAATATTTCATATGTTATGTTCGCACAGGATTGTCTAGGTGCGTTAGATGGTACGTACATAAAGATCAACGTGAGTGCCACTGATCGACCAAGGTACAGGACGATGAAGGGTGAAATCGCCACGAATGTTCTTGGTGTTTGCGACACGAATGGCGATTTCATATTTGTCTTACCTGGGTGGGAAGGTCCTGCAGCTGATTCTCGTGTGCTTAGAGATGCAATATCACGACCTAACGGATTGAAGGTTTCGAAGGGTAACGACTTACACGTACAACTTCTTGTCGTACATCGTAGTACTCAACGATTATGATTTCATATAATTGAATATTGTATAGGGTATTATTATCTATGTGATGCTGGTACCCAAATGCGGAGGGTTTCTTGACACCATATAGAGGAGAATGATATCATTTTTCGAAATGGCGTTGAAGAGGGAATGCACCAACAACTGTAAGAGAATTTTTTTAACATGAAACACTCTTCTGCGAGGAATGTCATCAAGAGGGCATTCGGGCTGATGAAAGGGAGATGGGCAATACTCCGTGGAAAATCATACTACCTTGTGCAAGTCAAAACTCGGACGATCACGACATGTTGCCTTTTTTATAATCTTATTAATAAGGAGAGGAATATTGCCAAAATGCCCAAGGATCTAGACGAGGTGGACTCATATTCTACTACCATTGGTAGGGATGAGATCAATTCTATTGAGAGTTCAAACGTATGGACACAATGGAGGGATGAACTGACACATAATATGTTTTCTGACTGATAGTTACAATCAGTAGCTTCATGTTTAGTTTGTGGCTTTGACAATGTATTTTTTTAATTTCAAGTATGCGATTTTGGAATCAATTTCCAAATTTCTCAATATAATTAGATTTACTACCTTATACATTGTATACATTGTACATAACACATCACATGACAATTTATTTCTTTACTACTTCAATTGTACTACGATGTACATGTAGTATGACAATTTCTTCTAGATCTCCAAAGCACACTTGGACGAGGGAGGAAGAGTTGAAGTTGGTGAAATGTTTGGTGACTTTGGTTGAATATGATGGATGGAGATCAAACAATGAGATCTTTCACCTTGGGTACTTAGCACAGTTAAGATACCTGGCTGTAGAATACAAGGGATCCCCACAATAGATTGTAGGGTAATGAGCCTTAAAAGACGTACCAAGCTATAGTAGAAATGCGAGGACCGACATGCAGCGGGTTCGATTGGAATGAAGAATCCCAATGCATCATTGCGGAGAAAGAGACGTTCGATGGTTGGGTGAAGGTAAAATTTCATAAACATTTTTTTCCATTCATTGTCACCCGTTATATTGACTAGCCATACTTTTCATGTAGAGCCATCCTATAGCAAAAGGGCTCATGAACAAGTCATTCCCATATTTTGATGACTTAGCCTACATCTTCGGCAAGGACCGGGCAACTGGAGAAGGGGCAAAGACACTTGGTGACATGCCTCAAATGTGCCAGGGCGTATGCATGTAGGTGACCTGTCACAGGATAAGTTTGATGCAATCCCGACAGGTTTTGGTTTCGAAGGAGGCATTTATCAAGGGGTAGTAAAAGAAAGCGTTATGGATATCAGTCTAAGTTGGTTGAGGATTTTAAGAATGCAATGGACTTTGCAAATGACCAACTGAAGTCCATTGCTAAATGGCCAAAAAAGCAGCGTGCAACAAAGGTTGAGTTACGTGACAAGGTTATGAATGAACTTAATGACATTCTAGAACTGCAAACTCGATAGAAGATGAAGCTTATGAATACCATAGTCCACAATGTGCAATACATAGAGTTTTTTGTTTGTTCCAGCGGATATGAAATTGGAGTATTGCGAGCTTCTTCTTCTAGACAACGTCTGACTAACTATTTTCATCACCTGCTTTTCCATGTTTAATTTGGACATATCTAAATTATGGCTTGTTAATGTTAAATCATCGATTGATCCGAAAAACTTAAGTTAATAGGTAAATGTAAATTTGATATCATATCATTTAAAAAAAACTCTAATAAATAGTCGTTTTGTTTGATTGATTAAAAAGATTATGAGGAAAAATGAAAACTTTGAAAAAAAAATTAGAAAATGGAAAACATTTGACCTTTTAGCTTCATTTATTTAGCTTCTATCAATAAAGGTTAACAATCATAAATATTTGACCCGTTTTCCTTACTAATGTTCACGTCACATGCTTGATGCAGATCAAGGAGTTGAAAATGGTGCCTAGAGAAACAGAAGGAGTTGAAACTAATTACTATGGTATACTAGTTGAAGTATTAGACTTAGAATATAGCAATGGAGAACGTGTGATCCTTTTCTAATGTAAGTGGTTTGATACAGACCCTAAAAAACAAATAACGTATGACAGGATTTAGGGTTCATGTCAATAAATACATGAGCCCTTCATCTTTGCAACTCAAGCCAAACAAGTTTTTTACATCAACGACAATAAACTTGGCAATAGTTGGAAAATTGTGCGAATTATCCAAAATAAATACGTATGGGACATTCTAGAAGTAGATGGAGGTGAAAATAATGAATTAGAGTTGTTGGAATTAGTTGGAAGGATTGAGGTCAATGAATCTATCCAGGATGCCATATTATGTCGAGATGACGTTGATCATACTATTCTAGAACCTCAAGTTAATCCACAACAATTGAATCATAGTGCACCATACTCAGACGATGCCAGTTTTATAAATGATGAACCCGAAGATGTAGAATCATCCACTGAGAAGAGTTCAAGTTCAAATCAATATCTAGGTTCTGGTGATCAAGATAGTAAATAACTTTATAACAACACTAGTGTAATTCATAATTTCAAGATCCTCTAGCAGATGAACTAGTTAGGGAAGCTAACACTTTGACTACGAGTCTTTCGATAGAGGTAGGAACGACCATCACATTAGGTGATAGTAGTATGTCTTAGGTTGAATATCTAAATATTATTGTAACCTCTAATTGAAGTAGTGTATTTGATTTTGTTCCAGGATCCAATTCTAGAACAAAACGGAAGTGTGGGCGAGGACACAGTCGAAACATTAATTTGGATATATATGTACATCGATATGGCCGGATCCCAATTACCATTTCTGAGGATATTGGAAAACCAGTAAGCATCTTTGCTATAAAGTTTAGCAATGCCATTGGGACCGCAACCTAGGACACAATTTCATTGCATTGTTCTAAGTGGAAGGATGTACCTAGTGATGTTATTGCCACTATAAAGGCTCGTTTACAGGTAAGTTTTATGCTTTTATTGTATTAATCTTTTATGTATACTTACCATAACTTTTATTGAAAATGTAGACACATTTTATTATGGATCTATCCTCGAATGTCGTCAATAAGTACATAAATTGGAAAATACAGAACTTATTTAGATAATATAGATCAGAATTGCATAAGCACTATTGTGGCTTTGAGAATCCTGTAATTGCTCGTGAAAGTCCACCAGACAGGTTAACAAATAAAGAAGATTGAAAGATTCTTTATGATCGATGGGAGACTCCTGAATGGCAGGTAAATTTTATATGTTTGTTGTACTTATTATTTACATAAATTGCTTATACTAATAAATAATAATTTCTGTAGGAAAAAGAAGAGCAGAGAATGTCTCGGTTTCAACCATTATTATGGGTCGAAATCATTTCTTCAAGTGCAAAATGAATTGGTATGGTATGATGTAAATTCATTATTGTTTTATTAATTTCCCATTGAATGTAAAGAATAAATTTATTTATTGAATTACAGACGATCGAGAAGGGTGAAAAAGTAGGCCAAGTAGAATTATTTTACAAAAGTCACTTCTCAGAGAAGGATGAGATGGGTAGATAAGCGAAGCCGGCAAAGAAGCATATGTAAGTTATGTTGTATCATATATGCGTAATTTTATATTAATCCTTATATATAATATAAAATCTAAAAAACTACTATAGAATAGTTGGCAATGCAAGAGAAGATTAAACAGTCATCACAAGATGGGATTGAACCAACAACAGAAGAAATTATTTATGAACATGTTTTGGGAAAACGATCAGGCCACATTAAAGGTTTTGAATAGAACCCAAAACCCAATTTAGCTACATCTTCCTAAAAAATTGAGAATGATATTGGAAATAAGTATGAAAAGCTTGAGGTGGAGGTGACAAGCTTAAAGGAGGAAAATGCCATGTTGAAGTCAATAGTTTCAGGTTTTCAAGATCAATTGACTGAAATCACAAGACAGTTAGGTGCACAACAAAAGCAAGGAGATGGACCTTCGAACAACTAGATACGTTTTGACAACTTTCAGTTCTTGGTTTGTGGATTTAGAAACTTAATTTGGTTGTTGTGTGGCTATCATGCAGTTATGGTAACCACTTCAAATACAGTTGTAGTGGATTTAGGAACTTCATTTGTTTGTTTTGTGGCTATCCTACAGTTATGGTAGCTACTTTAAATATGCATGTTTTAATGTACTTGTTGCCACTTTGTGGTTTAAATGGTGTTTAGGTGGAACTAGGACATCTTTGTAGCTTGGGTGAGGGGGAGGAGGGATGTACATGTTGTAATTATTTTTTAGATTATTTAGAAGCCTAATTGTGCACTTTAAAGGAACTTTATTCTTGGATTTATTTGTGGGGATCCAAGAGTTGAGTTATATGCTTTTAGGACTATCGAATGACGGGTTTAGCCTTGAAATAAATTTAGGTAGATTTAGAGGAGAGAGATTCACTTTGACGCTTTCTATGCATTTGTTGTTACTTTGTGGTTTAAATGACATTTAGGTGGAACAAGGACACATTCGTAGCTTGGAAGGGGAGGGGGGATGTATATGTTGTAATTGTGTTTTGGATTATCTTGAAACCTATTTGTGGACTTTAAAGGAACAGAGTTCTTGGCTTATTTATAGAGATCCGATAGTTGTGGAGGTTTAAAGGGCGTTTATCTATTTGCTTAAGTGGATTTACGACATGCTCGTAATGTGGGGGGAGGGGTTCATGTCTTAATTTTAATCACTTTTTAGATAGTAAAATCGTTGTTTGTGGTGTTCATATTTTAATTATGAACATTGACAACATGTTTGTAGCTTGAGAGAGGGATCATTCCTCATAACCATTTTAAACATTTTGTTTTTCCTATTTCAGGTTGTTTGTGTAAATTCTTAAAGATCATTTTTTTTTGAAGATTGCAAGAAGATTTTGTGATATGATTACTTAGTTTGGTTTCTCACTTATTTTGGCTTATGGAAGATTAAACCTTTTTTTTTTTTTTTTTTTTTGTATAAGGGATTTGTAAGAAGTTAGAAAATTTGTATATAATTGTATATACAAATTTTGTTCGTAAATTTTTATAACTTGTGTATTGAATATTAGTCTTATTTTTAAATATATAAACTTACTTTTTTTTTATATATTTATTCTCAATTGATTTGTTTGAAGATTAATTTTTGTTTGTGCATAATTAGGTATTAAGGAAATAAAAAATTGGTAATTTAATTGTTACAAGAAATATATAAAATTATAAATAACTTATGCCGACGCAAATAAACGTGGGCAGAAATCTACATTTTGAATTGAAATTTGTTTGTTTAGGACTATGCTTTTCTCAACGCAAGTTGTATTTTGTTGGAAAAAACATATGCCGATGCAAGCAATTATGTTGTCAAAAATGGTAGTTATGCCGATGAAAATAGTTTTCGTTGAGAGGAACTTCTCCCGACATGGATATGACGACGATTATGCCGACGCAAAAAAAGTGCGTCGGCATAACCTATCCCGACATTTTTAATACTTTGCTTGACGTGGTTTTGCATGGGGAAATGTGAAAATTCTTGTAGTGTATCTACATGCTACTCGATCCTCGATACTTTAAGCCCTATGTTATATGCTCTATGCTTGATTCAGAGGTTCACTTGATGTTTGATGCTCGATTCAAAGAAATGAAAAAAAAAAAAAAAAAACACACACACACAAAGAAAGGGGAAAAAGAAGAAATGCGCAAAAAAAGAACCAAAGAAAAAAGAATAAGAAATGCAGAAAGAAAAACACAAAAAAAAAAAAAAATGAAGAAGAAGAAACTCAGAAAAATGAAAAAAGAAAAAAAAAACATTGCAAAACGAAGAAAATAGAAGAATAATGCACTAGGATTAAAGTGGTAATTTTACACAATGATAACATAAGTAGAAGACTAAATTTCATTGGTTTTCAAAATGGTACCCATTTTCATTTATGCCTTTTATTTTGGGCCACCTATCCCATTTTCCCCTAATATATTCGTCATCTCCCACAATTTCTCTTTTTTTAGATATTTTACTTGAGCGGGAGGAAGATTTTGTCATTTTTGTAATTTTTTTTGCTATTTTTGTAAATCTTTTGACCACTCAAAACCACTCTATTTATTTATTAATTAATTTATTTTTATTTTGATATTTCAATTTTCCACCTTGAAGAGTATAATATATCTCAACTACTGAGTTGCCTCATTTTCCAACTCATTTTGCTTTCAAAGCACATACTTTTGGGAATAAAAATGCAAACATTTAGATTGACAAAGTTCATCAAGAAACGTAGTCTCTAAACAAACATCAACTCAATGGAAAAAAAAAACAAGTCTCTTTGGCCTTTGATTGGTCAAATAAGTGTTGAATAATAATAATAATATTAATAATAAACAACACATATTTTCATGCACCACAGAGAAGCTGCCATGCAATACAACCCATTTCTTGAGATCTACAGCTTCATTTTATAATATAACTTATAAGGAATTGTAACGTAATATGGAAGGGTCAAATACCATGTACAATATATATTTGTATCATATGCTAAATAATTAGTAAACAACTCATCAATTCTTATGCAAACTTGTCTTGGTTTTAGGTATGGTGAAATGTATATAATTTGTTAACATAACTTATTAATCTGAATTTGAGGTTAAATTAGGTAGAGGATAATGTGGAGTGGGTAGGTTTTTGATTGTGGTAGATGAACATGTCCCAACTTGAATCATTAGCTTTAATGATGGGTAAGTTTGGTTTAGTGAAATCAATTTTATACGCTATAGGTTTAGTCCTTAAATTTTTGTGTCTCTAATATATTTTTCATGAGTTAAATAATTGTAGGAGTGTGGATCGAATCATTAGATCTTTGAGATGATACAAAATTGGTGTTAACTTTTATTCATTATGTTCAGATTGATGTTTGTGTCAGTAGATTCTTTAAATTAAAGTTACAAATTTGTAATTAGTAAGATTTTGAAACTTCAAAGAGTGTTTCATAAATGCAATTAAATAGTGTATTTGATACATTCAACATATTTAAAAAATCATCAATTTATTAGATGTAAGATTGAAAATTGATGATTTTATTAAACACAAATACTTTTTTAAAAAAAAAAAAAAAATAGATCCATTACTTAAAAGCTATTATGAATATACAAGGACACTATTAGAAACCAAAAAGACTTAGTAGACACTCTTAAAACTTAAAGATTTATTAAACACAAAATTAAAATGTTAGAGATCTATTAAACAATTTTTTTAATTTCATAAATCTATTATTGCATGTTTGAGACTGACTTTAAAATTATTTAAATCATTTTTATGTTTTATCATGCTAAAAATCACTCATAAATATATATTTATTCACTCATAATTAATTTAATATTTCTTTTACACAATTAGATGCAATTTTATATTATAAAAATCAAAATTATAAAATATTAAAATCATGTTTTAGAATGATTTACAAAACGAAAAAATGAACCATTTTAGAATCACTATCAAACATGCTCTTAAAAATAAACTTAAAAATCAATAACTAAGCTTCTACATTAACTTCAATTTTAAAGTTAGAACAACGACACGGTTAGTAACAATTTTTTTTAGTCCAACAAATATACATGTCGAAATTCAAGCCCATGACTTTTTTTTGATCAAGTGTAAATAAAAATCCAATAGAAATTTATCAACACAAAAAAAAAAAGAAATGAAATTTAAAAGAGAACATGAGAGACAAAAAAACCATATATTTATCCCCAAGTATGTATGTAACGTTCATTTGAAGGGAAAATATATTTGGTTTATTGGACAATGTATTTTGACTATCTAGAGTGGTGGATGGGGTTGGCTCTTCAAATCCAAGTTTTATATTTATAAATTTTGTATGAAAATTAGAAAAAATTAGATGAAAATTTGGAGATTAAAAATATTATTAAAACATCAACAGAGTTTTATTCTTAAAGTACAAATTTGACTTTTCTTTTTAATCTTTTTTTTAAGAGGTATTATAATTAAAATGTGGGTGAGGGAATCGAACCTCAAACCACGATTTCCTCACCCCACGAAGTTGATAATATGAATATTATGCCAATCGAGTTACGCTCTTGTTGGCTTCTTTTTATGATAGTATGATTAAAAATATTGTCTATATGATATTCACACAATTCTTTTTAATCTTTTTGTTTGGTTTTTTCCCCTCTCCTTAATGTCAAGGAAAATCAAAGGGTCAATTGGTAATTAATTAGGGTTTAAAGTTTATGAATTTTTTCAAACCTATTAATTATTGATACTCATTTTATTACTTCGATATTTAGACTTTATATGTCACACAATTATATGTATTTATTATTGAAGTCAGAAAGAACTTATAAGTTCAACTGACATCATGTGTTGAAGACTGAGAAATATGTAATTTAAATCCTCTACTACTTTAAAAAAAGTTATATTTATTGATTATTTTATTTACAATGTAAAAGAAAATCAACCAAAATATTTGACCACTCCCCTGTACACTTCAAACAAAACTAAATACTAGTTAAAAACTTATTGACAATGTAAGAAATATTAATGCACAAAGAATTTACGAGAATTAAAAGCGACAAGATACATATGAGTATATTTTCATTATTCTAGGACAAAGTTTGAATTTTTTACCCTTATTATGACGTAGTTACATGTATATTTTTTTACAAAGGTATCGAATGGTACGAAACGGAACGAGACCTCACACTCAAAATACAAACAAAACACAATAACAAGATTTAAAATACAAACAAGCTTACCCAAAAACCCGAAAATACTTGAAGGAAATAGACCTTAAAGGAAGAAGAACCTAATCCCCTCAATTAAAATTTTAAACCATTTAGAACGATGGTAAAGGAACACATTAGACCGAAGAACCTAACAAAGCTAATGGGATGAAAGACACATATGTAATTAATTATTCAAAAGGGAAGAAAGAGAAAATTGTGGGCTAGGGCTAATTAGCCGTTGAAGAAGAACTAAATTACATTATATAATGGAAGCATGGAAATTGGCAATAAATTAAAACTCTTTTCCTACACAATTGACTTTAGGAATGCTTAAATGACAACCAATAACATTGGAACTCCTTCTTCATAGTTTATAGGCAAATAGCTTCACATTTATTTGCAAACTTAAACATGAAACGTGGTAATTTCTAACTCAAACCATTCCTTTCCAAAAAGTCTTCTTTAATAAACATACTATACCCTTTAATTTAGGAGTAAGTTTCCTCCTATAATGGCCTTTTGTAAATCTCATTCTTTCCATCTTGCTATGTAAATTCATACCCTTAATTTTCTTCAAACTCCTTTGTTCTTCTTCAACATGTCTTCTCAATCTCCACTACCAATCACTTCCACCATAGGCAAGTTTCAAACCAAGCTTTCTTCACTAGCTCAAGGAAATGTCACCAAAGTTTTGGCATTTTCAGGGCTAGTCTTGTTCATGCTCTATGTTTTCTTGTTTTCACCTCCCAACTACCGACCATCTGACCTTCTTACAAACCTCAAACAAAAATTTCCATTAGTCAACACTTCTCTGTCGTTGCCACCGCCGCCGCCCACCGATACTCCGACCAATGTCTCCCACATCATGTTCAGCATCGTTGGCTCAATGAATACATGGAAGTACAAGAGACATTATAGCGAGTCATGGTGGCGTCCCAATGTAACTCGAGGCCACGTCTTCTTCGAACGACCTCCTTCCGCGGAGTTCCTACCGTGGTCGGACTCCTCTGCTCCATTTCGAGTCAACGAAGATATTACAGGCTTTGCAGTGTATCCCAAAATCAAATGGCCAGATCAGGTTGATTTCTAATTTAACCAATATCCCAAGATATTACAGGTTTTACAGTGTATTCCAAAATCAAATGACCCCTTCACTGAAAAACTTACACCTACTCATATTAAAACATATTTAATATTGAATAAATTAGAAATTCAACCATACCCTATTTAGTTTATAAAGTATAAAAATTAAAGTTTCAATTAGGTCTTAATAATACTTTTATAATTGTATATCCATATATTTAGATCCTAATAAGTATACTTGTTAACTCTGTTAGTTCGTGATCATTACATGATATGTAGACAATGTTATTTAAAGATAATATGTGAAGTCACTGAAATTTCAATATCTATTATTATTTTTAAAGTACAAAGACAGAATAGATACAACTTTCAAAGTTTAAAGAGACTTTCGATTTAGAAAATTTTTAAGCAATGACTAAATAAACACAAATGAAAGTTCAAAGACAACTTATGAGTTTTTTTTTTTTTTTTTTTTTTTTTTTTTTTTTTTTTTTTAACATATCAAAAAGCTTAAGTTGATAATTTACGTTATATTTATACCTTTATTCATATTCTTCACATAGGTGAGGATCTTTCGAACGGTGATGGAGTCGTTTAGAGAAGGCGACAAAAATGTGAGGTGGTTCGTGATGACAGACGACGATACGATAATATTTGTAGATAATTTAGTGAAGACATTAGGAAAGTATGATCACAAGAAACATTGGTACATTGGGATGAACTCAGAGTGTGTGAAGTCTAACTTTGATTTCTCATTTGATATGGCTTTTGGAGGAGCTGGCTATGCTTTGAGTTACCCACTTGCAGCATTGGTAGCCAAAAGGTTGGATGGTTGCATTGAAAGATATCCCTATTTAAGGGTTAGTGATCAAATGTTGTTCTCATGTTTGTCTGATTTGGGATTCTCTATTACTCATGAAATGGGGTTTCACCAGGTAAATTATTTTACTAAGTTTCTTTGGTTTGTTAATATTCATTTTTCATTCATGTTTTCAAAAATCAAATCAAATTTGTTGTCTTTATTTTTAGAAGTGGATTAAGATTTTTAATATTTCTTCGGAACGAAAAAAACAAACATAAATTTCAATTTTTTTTTTTTTTTTTTTTTTTTTTTTTTTTTTTTTTTTTTTTGTAGAAAAACGTTTCCAAATTAACCCATAATTTTCTATAATTTTTTTTCCCTTCTAACACTGTTTTTCTTCCTCTGGATTTATCTCTTTAGAATTTTTCTAGGGAATTTGCCATGAGTGACAAATCTAAAATATATAATTAGGGACGTACCATTAACATATGAAATATTGTAGATACGGCAAAATTCTCAAATATTTTTGTTTATTCCGTATTCTAATTTTGCTCTTTTTAACAAGTCTAGGTTTTTTGATATATCAGTCAACTAATATACCACATATAAAGTATATCAGTTGTGTATTTTTTCAATTAATTTGTATATTTTCTGTATTTTTTGTTTGCAGCAATATGAGTTATTACTCACTTAAATTTTTGTTTTTACTACATTTTTTTATCCCTTTTTGTAGTTTTTTTCCTTTTTAAATAATATTGCTTCTTTCATTTTTAAGTATAAATGTACAACATGCTAAGGAGATTCAACCTGAAGCCCACTAACACTCAATTTAGTATACTCATTTTGACAATTTGGACGTGTTTGGAATAACTAGAGAATTTTTTTTTTCTAAAAAAAAAAAAAATCATTTTTGTGAATTTTTTTAAAACATTTAAATAATTAGTCATTTTTAACCGTGTATCAATAGTATATAAAATGGATCAAGTGTCTATCAATAGTTCAAGTGTGGATCAACAATATATCAAGTGTATCAGACGTACACTAGTAGTGTATCAAGTGTATATCAAAAGTGTATCACGTGGATTGAGCTTATTTTTTTTGCTATTGTTGCAAAAGTAATAAATATAGGCAATTGACCTAATTTTCAAAATTTATTTTGCCAAATCTACAAAAAGTCCATTTTTCTAACCTTTGCTCTAAATACTTTTCTATTTCACTTCAAATATATATCTATCACATTTCTGATTCTAAAATTTAAACATTTTCCCAATTTTTTTTTTTTTTTTTTTTTTTTTTTTTTTTTTTTTTTTAATTCTCACACCATATTTAACTTTTATTTTTTTTTTCTCTCTA
>NC_143479.1:52580087-52602838 GCF_027475165.1 Benincasa hispida
CCAGTGTAAAAGCCTCGGTCAGCAAGGGATTGCTACCAGGCTTTCTACCTTTACCTTCCATTGTTATTTTGTATTTAAACTCATTTATAGAAATCGAATTTACTTTTCTATATGTGTTCACTCTCTATTATTTACGCATGAGTAGCTAAATATGTTGAATGGGTTGAGAAGCACTTAGCTAGCACAACTGGGGATCTTCATTCTATGCGATTATCTTGTATTATATATGCTTCATTCGTTCATTAGAGATACTCAGGAGGGTAGTCTAAGGACAGGATCTAGGCTTGAAAAAGTCAGGTTAGAATCTAAGCTCGAGAGAGTCAGATTAGAACGCATAATCAAGAGATAAGAGCTTAGGAATAAGCACTATTTGTTATTAACGCATCACATGCATCCTAGAGATAGGATATGATTGTGTGCGGTCACCTTGCTTTGTGCATCTTGCATCATCGCATAGGAAAAGAGTAGAGACTTAAGAATAATCTCTATGGACATTTCTGCATTCAACACATGCGTCCTAGACTTAGGAGCACCGCATTTGCATTGGCAAATGACTTGCTATGCATGGTTGTAGCATGATCGCATAGTCTGATGCATTCCTAGGTAACGCTAGCTAAAGACCTTCTCAACCCGTTCATTTGCATACTCAGTGCATCTATCACACAATCAACCTTTCCTCAAATCTGCCGCATTTGTTTATTTTTCATTACCGCAATCAACAAACCAACAAATATTTGAGTTACCGATTACCGCAAAGTTTTCTAGAAATTACCACCGCAACTTGTTTTTCTAAGTCCCTAAGTTCGACCCTGGACTTACTAGGAAACTCAGTGGCGTTTACACTTGGATTCCACTGAGAAAACTTGATTACTCAACGCAATTCCATCACCGCATTTCCTTCATAATTTCAAAAATAAGGCATCACTATTTGATATTGAAGAATTGCCATGGTATGCAAAAGTGGTAAATTATCTGGTTTGCGAGCAATTTCTCAAAGATTATACCGACCAACAAAAGAAGCGGCTCAAGCATGAATGCAGATATTATTATTGGGATGAGCCAAATCTGTATAAGAGGGGGGCAGACCAGATTCTACGACTGTGTGTACCGAATACTGCTTAACAACTCATATTATCGCAATGTTATGATTCACCATATGGCGGGCACTTTGGAGGTCAGAACACCGCAGCTAAAGTATTACAAAGTTGATATTATTGGCCAACACTATTTAAGGATGCAAGTGACTATGCAATGAAGTGTAACCGGTGCCAGTGCACGGGTAATATTTCATGGAAACATGCAATGCCGATGAACACCATTTTGGAACTGGAGTTTTTCGACGTCTGGGCATTGATTTCATGGGACCATTCCCACCATTGAATGGTCAAAACTACATTTTGTTAGCCGTCGACTATGTGTCCAAGTGGGTGGAAGCAGTGGCATGCGTCGCAAGCAATGCAGCGATAGTCTCTAAATTCCTGAAGAAAAACATTTTCACTCGTTTTGGCACTCCACGAGCCATAATAAGTGACGAAGGCTCCCACTTTGTCAATCACACTGTCAAAGAATTGCTATGCAAATATAATATCCTCCATAAAGTGGCTACCGTATACCATCCACAGACGAATGGTCAGGCCAAAGTGTCCAACTAAGAGATCAAGCTGATACTGAAGAAGGTGGTAAGGCCTTCACGAAAGGATTGGGCATCAAAGCTGGACGATGCATTGTCGGCATACCAGACTGCCTATAAGACACCCATAGGCATGTCCCCATATGTGTTGGTATTTGGTAAAGCATGTCATTTACCACTAGAGTTGGAGTACAAAGCGCTGTGGGCGGTGAAAAAGCTAAACTTTGACTTAAAAACCGCAGGAGAAGTGAGAAAACTTCAATTGGTCGAGCTGGAGGAATGGAGAATTAATGCATCTGAGAACACAAAGATCTACAAGGAGCGTGCAAAGCACTGGTACGACAAACAATTATGCAGAAAGAATCTCCAAGTCGGGCAAAAGGTCTTACTATTTAATTCACGGCTACGACTCTTCCCTGGGAAATTAAAATCACGTTGGTCCGGACTCTTCATAGTCAGAGAGGTATTCCCGCATGTCGCGGTTGAGTTATCCAATGATGATGGAATCAACATATTCAAGGTTAATGGGCAACGAGTGAAAGTTTAACGCGAAGAAGACTGGCATCGCAAGGTCGCCTCCTTGTACCTGAGAAACTCTGAATGAGAAAGAAGTGGGTAGTCTTTGCGCTATCAGACGATTCAAATTCAGCAGGGACGCAGGCCACAAGTTTTGTGAAGTATCCGTTGAAATCTTGGATTCATAAACTTATCTCTATTCCCTTAATTATCAAAAAAAAAAAAAAAAGAGAGAGAGAGAGAGAAATTTTTTGTTAACTTTGTTTTTTTTTTTTTTGGTTATCATTTGACCCTCTCAATGTTTTTTTGCAAACGATAGAGGTAAATGATTGCGGAGGCACTACATGAAGACGCAACTACTTTATTCCATCAACGTAATCCAAAGAAAGTAGATCGCCGCAAAGTAGGATGCATCAACAAATAATGCGGGCGACAATGCAAATTTGGTGGTTGTATCTTTCCTTGACTTTATTCCAAATTTCGTTATCACATTGCATTTTAATTTTGAGAATTTTATCACCACATCCTCTTTGATTACCGCAATCATTTAACATTGATCAAATTAGTAAGTCTCTGTATGATTTGTCTTTGCCAATTATTATTTCAATGATGAAATGCATGCTTCTATTTTTTCATATACACTAGAGTTAACTTAATTTTAGGACAGTCACCTCATGAAATATTTCTAGAAGTTAGTGGTTTGCTAGCTTTCTTTCAAACTGACCCTTTACGAAACTTCCTAATTGTGGAACCCGAATTTCCATTATTCCTACTTAAGCAGGTGGTTAAGGAAATTAACTAAGTAAAAGTTAAATCCTATGGTTAAGTGAAGGAAAATTTCTAGGTGTTGAATAGATTTTCCTTGAGTAGTTTTGAGTTAAGCTTAAATTGATGAAAAATTGACTAAGTGTTGGACTAGGCATTGCCATGCATTGGCCATAAGATCTTGGAGAGATTATTTAGGCCAAGGGAGAAGTTGAAGTGGGAGTGACGAATGCCTTGGAGGTTAGAACAATGCATTAGACTCAATGGATAGGTTGGATGCGTTGGATGCGTTGGGTGATGGATGCATTAGATGTGTTGGATGCGTTGGATGCGTTGGAAGGATGGCATGCATCCATGCGGTTGAAGGAAGTGAAGTGATGTGTTGGAAGGGACCAATATGGCTGAAGGAAGTGAAGTGATGCATTGGAAGGCAGTCCATGCGTCGAGTGGTTGATGCACAGTGCCCTTGCCCAATGTGTCGAGCGGTCAGCCAAGCGCCCCTGCCATGCCTTGAGCGCCCATGCCTGTGCAGCAAGTGCCCTGACCGAGCGACCATGTCTATGCGTCGAAGAGCCCTGCCGAGTGGCTGTGCATCGAACATGCCATACGGCCAAGCATTCCCATGCGGCCGAGCAAGCGAGCGATGGCCAGCCTATGCCGCAAACCCATGCGTCGAGCGGCCAGCCTATGTAGCACGCCCATGCGTCGGTGGCTAGCATCATGCACCCATGCCAAGCAAGCCGTGCGATGCTACCTAGTGAACCATGCATCGAGGATGGGCAATCACCCTATGTGTTGGTGATGGCTAGCTCTTTCGATGGCTAAGTTGGATTGCGATGGTAGTGAATTTGCTTGCTATGCATTGATTATAGACTATATATTGAGTATGGACTATGCATTGAACATCCAAGAGTTGGACGCATATAAAGGATGAGATCACCTAAAAAATGTCATCAAATCATGTGTCTTCTTAGAAGGAAGCCTTAAGCCTTAAGAATTTGAGGTGGTTGCATTAGATTGGAAGCTCATGCATTGGCTACATGGGAGAAAGACACTTAGATTGCGCTGATCAAAAAGATGTGTTGGTAGTGTGAGGGAGAAACACTTGGACATGCAGCCAAGTAGGTGATGTCGACTTTGGAGAAGGTTTGGACGCCTATAAATACCGCCAAAAGACTTCATTTTCAGATCAAAATTCAAAAATACATTAAAAAGAATGGGAGAGTTGAGCAAACCTTGCGTTGAGGCCAATTCCATGCGTCGATCATAGAATTTCAAATAGGACGCATTGGACAGTGAAGTCTGGAAAACAGCATCAACTTGGGACGAGGAGTTCTCCCAATTTACTCATGCATTTGGAGTGATTCTAAAGCCATCTGAAAGATATGAGAGTCTAGTTTTCAGGGTAGGACTGCCGGAGAAAAATCTCGAAGGAATCGGGCTGTAGAAGGAGGAAAAGACAGAAGGGTCGAGCTGTTGGGTAAGCTGGGCCAGTCTTGATATTTTGTTTATTCCGGCCAAACCACGAGAATTTCTTAGTTAATATTTTAGTGTAATATTCCTGAGACATTTTAGAGAATATGTGTAGAAGGAAGTATCTCTAGATAAAGCTTATAAATATGAGTAATATGAATGTTAAATTGAATATGGAATTTAGAGTTCAAAAGGGAGCCCGAGGTGACAAAGGAACTTCTAGAGAGAAAGGTTCCTAAACGATCAAGGTGAGTGACTAAAATATTTAAAATTTTTTAAGAAACCATGTGCTAAAGAAAGATCTTTCAGATAAAGACATTTTTTCTAAGTTTTATTAAAGAAAGTCATTGTATGACTAGTTTTACTTGAAACTCGATACCGGACATTTGAGAAGGTATCTGAGTAGCTCGATATTGAAGGACACAGTTGAGAAGGTATCTGAGGAAAAGTACCCAAGTATGGGGTAGTTCTTTTGATAAAAATCAGTTTTCTGGTCACTCACTAGGCTTTATAGCTCATGCTTTCCAAATATTTTTCTTTTTCTTCCCAGGTAGCAAAAGGTGAGGAGTTCTAGGGTACTGCTAAGGTCAAGGTCTGCCACGTGCCACAGTTACACTTCCGGAGGGTTTTACAATTGTTGTTGTAAACTTGTAATTAAGTTTTGGAGTTGTATAAACATTACATTGTTGTAATAAAATGGGCCTACTTAATCAATTGATTGTTAAATTTGTTCATTGGTATCAGAGTTATTTTTGCAAGAATTATGAGGTAGTAAGTGTCAATGAAAGGGTTGATAACTACTGCAGTCATGCCCTTCCTCAAGCTCAGAGGGTAGTCTGGGCGGGGTGTGACACTAAGAACATTGCATGACTTCTTTCAATCTATTGGTAATGAGGACATTGCTGCATTTTAAATTTGGGGGTGCGATATTCATTTTTCGACCTAGCTATTTTTAGCCTTATAAAAAAAATCATCATTGTGATCGGATCCTACTCGTAGTTGGATGTCCGCATGACACCCGTGGAGGCAAACCAAAATGAAGGTAGGAATCGTGATCAATGCATAAAAAAAATGACCACAACTCCACTGCCAATTGGGTATGAGTTTAGTCTGAGAAAGAGCGCCTTGCTCGTAATTGGATGTCCGCATGACACACGTGGGGGCAAGACAAAATGAAGGCGAGGCACTTGGATCAGCGCAAGGTCAGAGAGAAAATAATAATAATAATAACAATGTCTAAAATATGCAAGGATAAAAAAATCATTTAACACCCTAGTGAAAAAGTTTTTCTGAAAAAAATCATGCGATGTCCTCGAATCTAGTAAAGTCTTTTTGAAGGTTAATCTTGCGGTCCCTAAATTTTAGAAATATTTTAAGAAGAGATTTGGATAGGAATTAAGGAAATTTTGGTGTATAGGATTTGAATAAGGCATCCTTGAGAAATCTAGGAAAAAAAATTGTGGTTGACTTTCTAAAGAAAATCTTTAGCTCATGCTTGAGGACAAACATTGTTTAAATTTGGGGTGTGATAACGAGCAGAAATGCACGTTATTACAGTGCTAAGTTATTAAACAATGTAGGTTTGCGTTGATAAAATATATAAGATTGCGTCCAAAAAGCATTATGTTCACAATATTGCGGTCGCATGCGTTGATCGCATTAAAACAGTTAACTAATGTATTTTTGGGTAGAATATGCGTTGACGCAAGGTGGAAAATGCGATCCAAAGAAATCAATGTCCGAGCACATCAAAAGGTTGCATTCTTACAAGGCTATGCGGTGTTTTGCGCTCGCAAATATCTGCTCAAGAAGGTTGCCGCATAGAATCGGCACAACTTGGTGGGCGCATCCAGGTGAAAAGCGTAATAAATCACAATGGGACAGAAAGCTGATGACGGTCGATTCCGAATTAAGTTGACAAGCCGTTAACGAACCACTGTAGCAAGTACGCTAAATTTTTTAGTGACAAATATTCGGCGCATCAGACAGAGAATTAATGTCATCCCATCAGTGCAATCATAAGAAAGAAGCAACCTTTCACCCTGAAGCTCTATAAATACTAGAGGCCACCTTCAGTTAAGGAGTTCGGACACTTAGATAATTTCCCCTTAGATAGAAGTAGCCTTGTTTATAGTTTTTCTTTTACTTAGAAGGCGAAGTGAGAGAAGGGAAGAAACGCCGGAAGATCGCTCTGTTCAGCTCGATTGAGAATCCAGAAGGCATGGAAAAGCAGAGAGAGGGCCGACTCTCGCAAGAGTGAGATTATCTTTTGAGCAGAGTAGAGAACAACAGTGTAAAAGCCTTGGGAAGCAAGAGATTGCTACTAGGCTTTTTATTCTTATTTCACATTGTTATTCTGTATTTTAAAGTCTTTATCTATGGAACTTTCTTATCTACATCTGTTCACTCTCTTACAAGCACGCATGAGTAGCTAAATCTATCGAATGGGTTTAGAAGAACTAAGCTAACATGACCTAGGAACTTCATTGCATGTGATTATCTTGTCTTATGTTGCGCCCAACACCTCTTTAGAGCTACTCGAGAGAGAGTCTAAAGAAAGAACCTAAGGCTTGAAAGAGCTAGGTTAGAATCTGGACTCGAGAGAGCAAGATTAGATCTGTATAAGCAAGAGATAGGGACTTAGAGATAAGCTCTGTTTGCTAACATGCATCGCATGCACCCTAGAGATAGGTTATGATATTATGCAGTCGCCTTGTTTGTGTGTGTGTCATTTGTCATCGCATAGACAAGAATAGAGGCTTATGTATAGGTCCTATAGACTTATCGCATATATCGCATGCGTTCTAAAACTAGAAGCCGTAGCATTTGCATTGAGAGATGATTTTCTATTGTATGTATGTTGCATGATCGCATAACATGAACGCAATCCTAGGAAGTGTTAGCTAAACCCCTTCCCAACCCGTTTTCGGAGACTTCGACAATTCATTGTGCTAACGACAATTCAGTTTTTGGTGCCTTTGCTTTAGGCAGCCCTTGCTAGTCGTTTAACGACGGCTATCCCCTCGGAGGGTTGTAACATAGGATTTGGAACAACTCAAACTCTAGAAATGGATAGGATTTCTTAGGTTCATTCCTAACCTTGACTCTCCATTTTGGTAGCATAGTTGGGGCCGAGCCGGAGGGTTACACTTAAAGATTTATTAAAGTGTGAGTAATTTCTGACAAAAAACTGTAGCTAAATGTGTAACGACCCTACTTTCCTACTTATTTCTAGGACGCTACTTCATGCTTGCATAGGCTTAACCGTACATTTTCTTTTAAAGCATCAAATAAAAGAGCCAAATTTTATTTAATAATGCTTAAATGAGTAAAGATAAAAAAAACATAATTAAATAATAATAAATAAACTAAAACAAAAATAAAATGAAATAAAAAAAAATTTACCGTTCAGAGTACCTCTAAAACCAACTTTTAAATGAAAACAATTAAATAGTAAAATAAAATTTTGCATGAGAGTTTAAAACGCCTAACTCCTAAACCAGACTCCAAAAAAAAAAAAAAAACATGGTGTTAAGTGCAGAAGCAGTCAGTCGCCCTAATGGCCAGGTCACGGATCTCTCTTGTCATGCATTGGTCTGTCATTACCTCTACTTGAAAAATAGGGAAAGAAAAGGGTGAGTATAAAAGTATACTCAGCAAGCGGCACACTATTGGGCTCATTCAATGATTTGTAGGTGTTTCCATTGGACCAAAATGTACAAGGTCATCATAGGCATAGACATAAGGGGCGAACCTGAAGGCACGCATTCATAAGTAGTGACACAAAGGTCACAGGCATAAACACAAGTGGTTATCCCAAAAAAAAGGACACCGTACATAAGCATAGGGTGTGAGCCCGAAGGCTCACACATGCGATGTGCATAGCCCAATGGTAACACTAACAGCCACTAAAATCTCATATGGACGTAAGCATACAATCATGAATCCTGGAGCTAACAGTCATTAACATCTTAGATATAAGTATGCAATCAAGGCCATGAATCAGCATCAAATTTTATCACAGTCTACTCATACACCAAGTCTTATCACAGTCTACTCATACATCTACCTTAGAACATTATCCCAGTTTACTCATACATCAAACCTTATCACATTATCACAGTCTACTCATACATCTAACTTTACCACAGTATTCTCATATGTCAACTTCAGCACAGTTATCCATATCAAATTTTATCACAGTTTACTCATACATGACATAAGAATCTTTCAGCCGGCTTACCAAGATCTTAGGGCAAAACGGCAGTAAACCACTTACCTCGAGATAACGAACTGCCCCAAAACAAACCCTTACTCTGCTTGGAACTTCCTTCATTTCCACACGTTCCTGAAACCAACCAAAAATTCCATGGGTGAAGGTTAGCTTAGGCCCAAAAATCCTAAAAGACAATGGGCTACCAAAAGGGAACCGAAACTTACCCCGAACAGAAGAATCAGGTGGAACCAACCACGATTCGGCAACAACCGACACTGCCCACGTTAGAACTGGTGAATGACGCTTGGTTAGGCTGGCGACTGGAAAACTCGGCACACGACATAGCTGGCTTGAGGTTTGACGCGCGATAGACGAACAGTGGGGAGACGCAGCTACGAGTCGTCGGTGGTCGAGTTTCGCAGCGGCGCGAACAAAGGTTTCGGCTTGGTGGCGCATGGTCGACGAACGGAAGCGGCACGGGGAAGGACGGCGAGAGGAAGAAGAAGAAAACCCTAGCGGCGGCGGCGATTGCCTAGTGAAGGGAAACATGTGGCTGGAGGAAGAAGAAGAGAAAAAGAAAAAAAAAGAATTTTTCTCTTATTTTTTTTCCTTTTGCATGCATCCTGAGGCCCCCAAAATTCATTTATAACCCTAATTCCCTTCTCCTTTTCCTAAATTAATCATAAACTTTTTTTTTCTTTCTTTAACTTTTTTTTTAAAGTACAAATCTTTTAGGCGTCACAATCTTCCTCCCTTAATAAACTTTCGTCCTCGAAAGTTCTAATCCTGGAAGAGCTCTAGATGTAGTGCTCTCATCTCGTCCTCTCGCTCCCAAGTTGCTTCTTCAAACTGATGGTTCTGCCACAGAACCTTCACTAGTGGCACCTCCTTGTTGTGCAAAACTTTCTCCTCCCTTGGCCCCAATTTACGTAGGCTTCTCCTCATAACTTAAGTTTTCATTCAACTGCAAGGGCTCAAAGTCCACCACATGAGACGGGTCCGTTAAATACTTCCTCAATATGGAGACATGAAAGACATTATAGACCGCAGAGAGAGATGGTGGCAAGGCCAAATGATAAGCCATAGAGCCGATCCGCTCCAAGATCTCGAATGGCCCTACAAAATGCGGACTTAGCTTACCCTTCTTCCCAAATCTCAAGACACCCTTCATCGGCGCCACTTTCAGGAACACCTTGTCACCTGCTTTGAACTCTAGATCTTTACGCCTAACGTCTGCGTAACTTTTCTGTCTACTTTGCGTTGCTAGGATTCTAGCCCTGATCTTCTGCATGGTGTCATTCATTAAGTCCATTAACTCAGTTCCCACCAATTTCCTCCCCCTAATCTCTCCCCAGCAAATCGGAGACTTGCAACCTCTGCCATAAAGAGCTTCAAATGTCGACATGCCAATGGTAGCCTGATAGCTATTATTATAAGCAAACTCTGCCAAATGTAAGTGGGAGTCCCAACCCCTTGAGAATTCCAATGCACAAGTGCGCAACATTCCAATGCACAATTCCCATTTCAAGCCATCATCTGCTGGGACGCACAACCGTCCCTGATACAAAAGACCCTTGTCCATTGACACAGAAAATTCACTTGCCTGTTCTGACTCTACCTGACAACACTTTTAAACCAGGTTGGGATCACCCTGTTGTGCAACAATAATCCTCTGCCTCAAGGTTGGTTGCACTGTTAACTGAGCTAGCTACGAAGGAACTTCCCCCACTGCCACTACGATCTCTGCTCGTTCTAGATCTTTACACAACTAAACTTGCTTAGTGATCAAGGCGGCTGAATGAGCTACCTTTCGACTGAGGGCATTGGCTACCACATTCGCCTTACCTGGGTGGTGGAGGATCTCGCAGTCATAATCCTTTACTAACTCGAGCTACCTGAGTTACCTTATGTTTAACTCTTTCTGGGTGAAGAAGTATTTCAGACTCTTGTGGTCAGTGAAAATTTGGATATTTTCCCCATACAAGTAGTGCCTCCAGATCTTCAGGGAAAACACTACTGCTGCCAATTCCAAGTCATGGGTAGGATAGTTGCACTCATGGTTTTTCAACCGACGGGAGGCATAGGCGACCACCCTACCAAGTTGCATAAGCATGCAACCCAAACCCTTCTTAGAAGCATCACTGTAGATCACGAAGTTCCTGAAGCCGTCTGGTACGGTGAGAACCAGGGCTGAAACCAACCTTTGCTTGAGGTCCTGAAAACTATCCTCACAAGTTTTTCTCCAAACAAACAAAGCTCCCTTCCTGGTTAGTTGAGTCAACGGCATGGTCATGCTAGAGAAATTCTCCACAAACCTACGATAGTACCCAACCAATCCCAGGAAGCTGCACACCTCACTGACTGTTGTAGGGCGGGGCTAATTAGTAACGGCTTCAATCTTAGCTGGATCCAATGAAACCCCATCCTTCGACACCACTGCCCGAGGAAGGATACCTTCCGTAGCTAAAACTCGCACTTAGAAAACTTTGCATACAATTTGTTTTCCCTCAGCGTTCCTAGGACCTTCCTAAGAGGTTCCTCGTGTTTTGCCTTTAAATTGAAGTAGACCAAAATGTCATCAATGAAAACGATTACAAAGGTGTCCAGGAAGTCTCTGAACACCCGGTTCATCAAATCCATGAATACTGCTGGAGCATTGGTCAGACCAAAAGACATTACAATAAACTCGTAATGCCTGTATCTGGATCAGAATCCAGTCTTTGGGATATCGGTGTCTCTGATCCTCAGCTGTTGGTAACCTGACCGTAGGTCAATCTTGGAAAATACGGTAGCACCCTATAGCTGGTCAAACAGGTCATCGATTCTAGGAAGCGGGTACTTATTCTTGATGGTTACCTTATTCAACTCCCTGTAGTATATGCATAAACGTAACAACCCATCCTTTTTCTTCACAAACAACACTGGTGCACCCCATGGAGAAACATTGGGTCGTATGAACCCTTTATCAAGCAGTTCTTGCAATTGAACCTTCAGTTCTTTCAATTCTACCGGAGCCATTCGTACGATGCTTTGGATATAGGAATAGTGCCTAGCTCCAGTTCGATCATAAAATCAATCTCCCTTGGTGGAGGCAATCCTAGAAGTTCTTCCGGAAATACATCGGGATAATCTCTCACAACTGGCTCAGATGTTAGTGCAACCTCGGTTTCTCTTGTGTCAACTACGCAAGCCAAGATACTCCAGTCACCTTGGTTTAATCTCTTGGCTTTACCGCTAAAATCACTTTGGGTAAAACTATCGTCCCGACTCCTTTGAACTTAAAGTTGGCTTCTCTAGGGGGGTTAAAATTCACCTCCTTACAAGAACAATCTATACAAGCATGGTTGGCAACCAACCAACCCATGCCCAGAATTACATCGAAATCACGCATGTCTAACATTATCAGAGTCACATCAAGGGTGCGGTTCGCTATTTTCAACTGACATGCTTTTATCTTTTCCCTTGCTATCATAATTTCTCCTGATGGTGTAGACACTGATAAAACATAACCCAAAGGTTCCAAAACTAACATGGCATGCTTTACGAACAACGAAGAAATGAAAGAGTGGGATGAACCAGAGTCAAACAACGTCAAGGCATAGTGCCCAAGATATGGAGCGTACCTGTCACCATTCTTCCCGAGTGCTCAGCTTCCTGACGATTGGTGGCATAGACCCGACCCTACTGCTGCTGTCGTTTTGAACAACCCTGATGTGAATTCGGGGCCTGACCCCCTGCACTTCCGAAACCACTACTAGGGCATTGGTCTGCCGTATGCCCTATTTGCTTACATCTGAAACAAGTCTCTTTGCCAATCAGACAGCATCCTCAATGACGCTTCCCACATGACTTGCACACCGGCCTTTCCCTCCAAACTCCTCCTAAAGTAGTAGCCTGCTGTTGGGTGTGCCCTATTGACATGCTTGTACTTTGGATCTTCTATAGAGGTCCCGAAGCTTTCTGCTCAACCTTCCTCTTCTGACCGGGGGCCGGTTCCTCCATCAGGGACTTTAGGAACTCTATCCCTGAAAGACAACCCACACGTGCTACTGCTCGGAAGGCTGCGACGTAGGTGGGAGGCTCCAGAGCTTGCACAATGCCTCGCACCCTGTCTCGGAGTCCTTGCACAAACCTTTCAGCCCTCTTTGCTTCAGTAAACACTAGATCAGGGTCGAAGCAAGGTAATTTGTCAAACTCCTACTCATACTCTTCTACTATCAAGGTCCCCTGCTTCAAGTTCATAAACTCAGCCTGCTTTTTGTACCTCATATGAGCAGAGAAGTACTTCTCATAAAACCGCTCCTTAAACTAGTCCTACGTGGCTTGGCCTCCACTGGCTTCTATCATTCTCTCAGTCGAGCGTCACCAACGCTTGGCATTGTCGATGAGAACGAAAGCGATACACTGCAGCTTCTGCTCCTCTGGACACCTCATGTACTGAAAGATCCCCTTAACAGTGGACAACCACAATTCTACATTTGTGGGGTTTTTCAGGGACCTGTTAAATTTTGGGGGATCATACTTCTTAAAATCTCGCAGGTATTCAGCTTATAAAGAAGGGCCTGCCACGGTCCGACTCGTGGCCATGTCTTGATTATGAACTGGTGGTAACGGGACTGACGAGGATGGCGCCTGCTGTGACTGTGCATGCTGAGCTATCTGCTCGGCCACCATGCCCCTTAGTTGTCCTACCACGGTTTGTGTGACGATGTTCCTAATAGCTACAACCATAGCCATATATTCTACTGGAATTTCTGAGGATGACGATCCTGACGGGGGCACAGTCAAAGCTCGGGGCCCGCTCTTTGGTCTAACCTTTCGCCAAGTTGACCTAGAGGGGTCACGAGGTGGCGGGTCTCGCACCTATTGGCTCTGCACCTTGGGTTCTTGTTGGTTAGGGTCCAGCTCCCCAACTACTTTCTTACCTCGACTGCCCCTTCCTCTAGTTCGTGGCGCCATACCTTGTGACCAACATACCTGGCAATGACGAAACAACATACCTGGCAATGACGAAAGATCCATTTGTGGCCATAAGGAACATAATAGACTCATGATGTAAGTCAGTCTACGGAACATAAAACAACTCTGATTCCAACTGTAACGACCCTACTTTCCTACTTATTTCTAGGATGCTACTTCATGCATGCATAGGCTTAACCGTATATTTTCTTTTAAACCATCAAATAAAAGAGTCGAATTTTATTTAATAGTGCTCAAATGAGCAAAGATAAGAAAACATAATTAAATAATAATAAATAAACTAAAACAAGAATAAAATGAAATAAAATAAAAATTTACTGTTTGGGGTACCGCTAAACCCAACTTTAAAATGAAAACAATTAAATAGTCAAATAAAATTTTGCATGAGAGTTTAAAACGCCTAACTCCTAAACCAGATTCCAAAAAAAAAAAAACATGGTGTTAAGTGCGGAAGAAGTCAGTCGTCCTAATGGCCAGGTCACAGATCTCTCTTGTCATGCACCAGTTTGTCATTACCCTTACCTGAAAAATAGGGAAGGAAAAGGGTGAGTATAAAAGTATACTCAGCAAGCGGCCCACTCAGTGATCTGTTAGTCTTTCCATTGGACCAAAATGCACAAGGGCATCATAGGCATAGGCATAAGGGGTGAAGCTGAAGGCATGCTTTCATAAGTAGTGACACAAAGGTCACAGGCATAAACACAAGTGGTGATCCTAAAAAAAAAGGACACCATACATAAGCATAGGGTGTGGGCTCGAAGGTTCACACATGCGATGTTCATAGCCCAATGGTAACACTAACAGCCACTAAAATCTCATATGGACATAAGCATACAATCATGAATCCTGGAGCTAACAGTCATTAACATCTCAGATATAAGCATGCAATCAAGGCCATGAATCAGCATCAAATTTTATTATAGTCTACTCATACACCAAGTCTTATCACAGTCTTCTCATACATCTACCTTAGCACATCATCCTAGTCTACTCATACATCAAACCTTATCACATTATCACAGTCTACTCATATATCAAACCTTATTAATCGCATCGTTTCAAAATTACTTGCAAAATATAATGTCAAGCACAAGATTGCTACTGCCTACCACCCTCAGACAAACGGTAAGGCAGAAATTTCAAATCGAGAAATCAAATCAATTCTAGAAAAAGTCATTAGCACAACACGGAAGGATTGGGCGCAGAGGCTGGATGAAGCACTCTAGGCCTACAGGATAGCATACAAAATGCCTATAGGTATGTCTTCTTACTCATTGTATTTGGTAAAGCATGTCATCTTCCCATAGAATTGAAGCATAAGGCATTTTAGGCAGTAAAGAAGTTGAACATGAATCCATATGCGGTGGGCATTCAACGCAAGCTTCAGCTCAACGAGCTCGAAGAATGGCGATTGAACGCATATGAAAACAACAAGATCTACAAGGAAAAGACAAAGCGTTGGCACGACCAACGCATCAGCAAGAAGGTACTTGTTGTTGGTCAAAAAGTTTTATTGTTCAACTCACGCTTGCGTCTGTTTCCAGGGAAATTGAAATCTAGATGGTCTGGGCCCTTCATAATTAAAACGATATTTCCTTACGGTACTATGGAATTAATGCGAGAAGATGGCACTGATGCATTCAAATTAAACGGCCAAAGGTTTAAGCCGTACTTTGAAGACGAAGTGGAACGCCAAAAGTCGTCTCTTGCGCTACGCGAGACAAGTTGAAGCTCGCGTCGAGGCATCTCTGCGGTTGTAACGCCACATCCTCCAGGGATGCATCTCAACCTTATGTTTAGTTTGTTAGATTAGTTATTTGAAGGTTGTAAGTTGATTAATTTGCCTTTACAAAATTTGGAAATTTGATAGTTTTTCTTTTAGAAAAGTGTATAATTAAGAGTTTGGACGCATTAGACATAAGTCTAACGCAGGGGGTAGTGAAGGGACGCGTCTCGAAAACACAAAACACTCGAGTGTTTTGGCTAAACGACCCTTCCACTTTGCATTAACTGCAAACATCAGGCGCTGCCTGAAGTCAGCTGCGATCATTCTCCCCTTCTATAAAAACCTCCTCCACTGCGCCTACGAATAAGTTTTTCCTCTCTCACTCAGCATCCTTACAAACCTTCATTTGTTCAAAAACCCTAGCACCTCAGATTCACGAAACCTCCATTTCCCTTTCTCGCTCAGCATCTCCGATGAAGAATGTCGTCCGACTCAGATTCTCAGAACAAAAGCTACAGCCTAGGCAACGATTCGCCAGTTTCTTATCCTCCTCTTCATTTTTGAGTTCACCACCACCTAACCCTGGGAAATCAACCCCCGTCTCTACCTAAGTGACAGCCTCTTACGGCGGCGCTACCTTTACTCAGTGTCTGGCCGTCCCTACACCCTCTTCCACCTTCGGGAAAGAATTGGCCAAGAGCTTCAAGAAACCTGTAAACCCTCCGGCCAAAACTTCTCTGCTTGGGGCTAAAACCCCACAAAAACCCAAGTTAGCCCCTAAACCAAGGGTAAAAACACCAGCCAAGTCCAGGATGCGTCCGTCATCTATGGCCGCATCCAAACCTTGTACCAAGCCTGCCCCACCACCATTTATCCCGAATATAACCTTGGTGGGTGCAACGCATGAACCCCTTTCCTACCCATACCTATACCGCACCCTCTCCAGCGGTGCGTCCACCACTCTCTCTATCCATTGAACCCTTAGCCACAATTTACACAGTGGAATCAGACACGTTCAACCAGCCATCACCTTCACCCATCTTAATATCCTCTCCATGGACGTCTCACACCCCAGTTGGCATCCCGCCATACACTCCACCTATCCCAACCTCTGACAGTCATGCGTTAGAGCATAACCTTGAAGACTTGGCAGAGTTAGCAAGACGTGATGAAGAGGAAGTTTTTGGAGTTATTCTAGCATCGCTCAACCAAGAGCAAGAAGCAACTCAAGTGATGCATTCAGATCCACCAAACGCATCACTCGCATTGGATGAAATAGAAAGATATGCAGTGTTGCTAGAAGAAGAGATGGAAAATGAAGAAATGGAAGAAAATGAAGAAAGGGAAGAGAATGAAGGAAGAGAAGAAGAAAGTAGAGAAAGGAGAGTTGGCCCCAACGCGTCACAGCCATACCTATCTGATACGGATGAAGGGCTTATAAAATCAAAGAGAGTATCAAGAAAGAGAAGATTGATATTGGAGTTTGAGATTGATATTGGGAGAGAAGATTGATATTGGGAGAAGAAGAAGAAGAAGAAGAAGAAGAAGTTGCACCCGGACCTGAGGGTGCAACGCGTAAAAAAGGGCACAATGCGTTAGAAGAAGAGTTGGAAAATTACGTGCCTGCGAAACAAGGGCGGAAGAAAACTAACCTCCAAAAGGAATTGGAGAATGAGTTGAGAGAATTGGCTAGAGAGGCCAATGAACACGTGGCTAGGAAACGCAAGGTAACGGAGGCGTTACCTAAAAGAACCAAGGGAAGGAAATGTCAGTTCAGCGACATCTTAGTAGAGAAGGACTTCTTCCCTGAACACCACCCTTTGCCAGTTTATATCAAGGAGACCATCAACGCATTAGGGTGGAGTCAATTTTACGTTGGGCATGATCACATCTGGCCCAACCTTGTCCGCGCATTCTACAATAGCGAATTCGACATGGAGAAAAACACCGCCTTTGTTGAAAGGGTGTTAGTTCACTTCTCAGCAGAAAGAATTAATGAAGTGTTCAATCTAAGCAACAATCCTGATGCAGAGGGGAACTGCATCTTGGAACAGCCAATGCCCAGTGAATTAGAAGATGCGTTGAAAGTGGTGGCCAAACCTGGAAGCAAGTGGCAGACATCAAGAAACGGATTCAAGATGCTTGCTTCCAGGAATTTGAATCCAGACGTAAATATGTGGTGTTATCTTATCAAGCGCAGCATCATGCCTACAATGCATGATGAAACATTAACCAGAGAACGCGTCTTGGCCACCTACTGCATAATGCAATGTATCCCCTTGGACATTGGAAGGATCATTAGGGATCAAATTAAGGCCATCAAGAATAAGCCTAGAGGGCAATTATAATTTCCATGGCTGATCTGCGCATTATGAGAACGATGGTCTAATAGATATTAAGGCAGTAAGGCATCTACTTTGGAGATCACAACATCAGCTAGCCTTACCAGCCAAGGAAGTAACACGAAGACCTCGACCATCAGAACGCGCCCCCAAGAATCGACGCGTCATAATAGTTGAACACGGCGATGAGGCTTCAGAAAATGAAGAAGTTGAAGCTGAACCAGAAATCTCAGCTAAGGAAGTGCAACCTGCTCTAGAGTTTATCCATGATTCGCCAACAGCCCAGCCAACAAGGAGCCCTGAGCAAACGTAGCAAGAACCCACTTTCATAGATCAGGACTTCTCTCAATCATTTCCTTTGCCCTACCAAAGTCCAATTCACACTTTTGCACCACCTCCAGTAATTTTCGAGCCAACTGGGTTAGGAACCAGTAACGCGTCAGCATCCGAAGGCCCAGTTGGACAAGAAGAGCCAGCGCCCCAACGTAGCAGCATAGACTTGGAGGAGTTGAAAACATTCATTAGTGATCAACTCTGACCGTTGACCGCATTAATTGAAAAACTTCAACAATAGAACAGGGTACTAAGGGATTACCTGAGGCAGCAAACAAGATGCATGCAAGACCAGTTCATGTACACAACGTAGTACATCAACCAAGTCTTGGTGGGTATGTTTGCCTTGCCTCCATTACCAGCACATCTCAAGAATCCTCTGCATTTCATGGATGAGAACCCTGAAGAAGAAGGACGTAGAGATGATGCACCAATGCAGTAATTTAGGGCGTTGGGTTAAAGAAAAACTTTTGTAATATTGAGTTTATTTGTTCTTTTACATATTTTTGTTATGTTAATGAAATTTATGTTTAAATATGAAGAATGAATGAAAAGTTATCATTAACGAAAAGTTATCATTTCGAATCTTTGTGTTTGTCTTCAGCATACTTTATTTTTGTTCTTTGATTATTTTTTCTAAGTCTTGTGCTTAGCATAACCTCAATGATATCAACTATATGAACTCATAAGCATAAGATCAAAGTGAGAAAAATAGACAAGGCATGAACTTCTCTTAAAAGATTAAGTTTACTTTCTAACGCGTGCAAGCTTTAGATCTTAAACTCCTTTCAATTTCTCAAAGCTTTTTAAAACTCTGTTTCTCTTTTAGCAATGAGGATTTGGCTCGTTTCCAAATTTGGGATGAGTCTAGCTCATTTCCAAATTTGGGGATGGGGGAAATTCGTGTGTAGACGCATCAACGAATATACCATAAAAAAATGAAAAAGAAATTCAAACGCAGCTCCTCTGTCATTTCATTAAGAAAAGAATCTTAATTGGCATGAGTTTAGTTGGAACAGGCACTTGGCCGTAGTCGGATGTCCGCATGACACCCGTGGGGGAAAGCGAAAACGAAGTTAAGTCACCTAGACCAACACGCCCCATAAAACTCCTCTATCTAGTCAAAAGAAAAAAACTATACCTTGAAAAAGGAGTGAATATTAGATATGAGTTTAGTTGTAAAAGGTTCTCACCCGTAGTTGGATGCTCGCATGACACCCGTGGGGGCAAGCCAAAACGAAAGTGGGATACCTGAAGCAATGCATTGGTAAATAAGTACGCAATCATTTTCTTTTTATCCAGTGTCTGTTTTTTTTTTTTAAAAAAGAAAAAGCATCTTATGCATTACTGGTTTAGAAAAGATTGAAACGTTTTGAGAAATGAAAGGAAGCGATAAGAAGCCTGTTGCACTAGAAACAAAATATTAGTCTTTTTGAGAAACGCGTCAAGCTAAGTATATTTTCTCAACTCTTATTTAGCTTTGTGATTGAATATGATGAGAGGTGAAACTTGAGTATCTAAGGCTGAGGAGATAGCAAGGAATTGCTTTAGAATGCTTGAGGACAATCATTGTTTAAATTTGGGGGTGATTGATAACTTGTAAAAATACAAGTTATCTTTGCTCTTAAGTTGGAACAATTAGGATTTTTAATGGTAAATTCTCCTCATTTTTAATAGAAACGCATGGATTTACTTGAACAATAGAAAATTCATGTAAAAGAAGTTTTATCACTGATTATCGCGGCGCTAACGCACTATTTTGCAGGATTTCAACACAAAAACTGACAACAATGCATTAGACAAGTGCCGCAGGATACGCGCTAATGCATGAACCATGCGTCGGAGGGAATTCAACGCATAGAAGATTTGTTACTTTGGGCTGATTGTGTCACATCACCACTTGCAAGCATGGGCATCTACAACAGGCGGCGTCTGAAAAGCTTCCAAGAGGTCAGGCGGCCAACCAGGACATGGAATTTAATGCTGACCAGGGCATGGATTTAAATGCAGCCCATCCTCCAAGTGGACGAGACCAGCGCCTATAAAATACTTGAAGACCCTTCAGAATTAAATGAAAATTAGAAACTCCACTCTCTCTATAAAATTTTAGACAGTTTTAGCTGTACGAGCTGTGCCGAGGTATAAGACGATCGAAGGAACTGAGAACCACCAGCACCGCCGGCCAGGGAGTGGAGAAAGTTATTCTTGAGAAAGATACTCTGTCCTCGGCCCTTCAAAGTGATTGTACACAACAAGTTTGAGCCAAAGAGCTACAAGAGATTGTATTCTTTGGCTTGACTCATTCTCTCTCTTAATATCATTTTCGTATCATTTTGATTGAATATAGTTCTTTGTAAAGAATTATTGATCCTTTATAAAGTTCATATATTTGATCATCATTTTTTGCTACTGTTTGTCTTCTGTTTATGTTGAAAGCATTAGTACTTCATGCATAATCCTGTTTCAACACCTAACTCAACTTGACAACTTGGTGAAAACATCTTTAACTTAGTTGTTTGAAAGAATAGCTAAGTCGCATGAAGCAGAACGTCTAGTACAGCTAGAGATAGACTTACTGGTGTTTCTTGCATTATAAGTTAGACACATATAACCTAGAGATAGACTTGTATGTCATTTGCATTGAGAAATGTTGAATGGAGTCTAACGCATGAACAGAAAGATAAGCAAACCATCTCATTTCATCCACACTACATAAGTTGTGTACAAGTATCTTTAACTGGCGCGTCCACTTACAAAAATTCCATTCTCACATGAACCATCATTTTCCACTCAGCTCTTTTGTATCACAATGCACAGGCATAGCATGTTAGTGTAAATAACACATCTTTTGCATTTATTTAGGAAAACCCCTACTGCAAGTACAACGCATTCTTCGTGTTTAATGAACTGAATCTCTGTGTTCGACCCTGGACTTGCCAGGAACCTAGATTAGATTTATACTTGGTTTAATCTAGGAAAACTTGAACACCATTTTAAGGAGTTGTGTGCTCTATGTATAACTCTAACACCCGACAACATTAATGAACTGCTCTGATTCTGATATTCACTGCACGTTAGTCCTTTTCTGAATCTCTGCTGCTAACGGTGTGGTAGGTGAAATGTCAACATCATCTTTTGATTTTCCCGAGAGATGCGCTGATGCTTTCATTCCACCAACCTTGCATTAATCCCTCTATTATACGTTATCATATAGCCATAATCATGCAGTGACCGTATTCGCTTAATACCACAACTTCTACACGATAACCGCAATCGCTTGACGATTGCAACTCCTATGTGATGGACGCATGCGGATGATCACCAGAACACCCATGCGTTGATCGTATGCGTTCGCCTTTGCGATGGAGAGTTTCTCCGCATGTGATTGTCTATGCGATAGTCCGACTTCCGCATTTACGTCCACTTCCTGTGTTAGCTACAAAAATAGACATTTGAACGCATAATAATGTATAATAATGGGTTAGTCGAGATTCTCAATGCTGAATGCCGCAAGCTCCTTTTCTCATGAATTCCTAACATAATTGCTACATATTCTTCTTAACAGCCTTCATAATTCTAAATAAAAGGCCTAAGATGACATGCATTTCTGCATGTCATCAGTGGTCCACAACGAGATTGGGAGGAGTTTTGCAGCTGAGAATTGAGATTCTAAAGGTTTTACAAAGGTATTTCTTCAAACCCTCTAATTATTTTATGAGCATGCTTTAATTATAGCCAAAATTAATGAATTAGAATGCTTATTTATCCTTGTTGCTTCCGTTGCATGCTGATATACTCCTACATTACGGTTTGACATTTTCGACCTTAATTAATAATTAGAACACTTTCTTGGTTAGATTCTTGCTAGTTATCTGCCATTGTAGAGGCTAGTTAGATCGAATCAAGCGAGTAGTAGTGCATGCATAATTCGATTGCATAATTAATTGTCAGAAAACGATGATAGAAATTGCATTGAATGTCTATCTTGATATGAGAACTAGATAAACCAATCCCTATTTACATTTATCCATCACATTTTAATTTCTTGTATGTTTCCATTCTATTAAACAAAGCAAAACCCCATTTTTTACTTCTTTCCACAGTCAAATTTAACTTAAGATAGATTTAATTCTTGGCTTCTTTGTGGTTTAACCCCATGCTTGCCACTTGTGCTACTTTGGTAAGAGAAAGTAGTAGTTCGGTGATTTATAAATATTCTTTTTATCGGTTATAGGGTTTATTAACGACGTAAGAATCCCAGTCGAACACTAACACCTCACATTAAATTCCATGCCTTGTCACACCACCTACCTCGCGTTAGAGATTCATTGGCTCTACCACAAACTTTTCACATTAGCTACCAACTTGACCTTTTTTTTTTTACTTCCACTGCCCATGCGTCTATCGTATTTCTAATCATGTTTCATCTCATTACGTGGAATTATGTGATGCCAAGTTGGGCATCAGACTTGGTTCTATACGTTTACGGCCTTAGCTTGCTTCTTTTACTAGTTTTCTCCATTTTCAACTGAATCCTGCTTCCAAAAGTGAAAAATTTTATAATTTTCAAGGATGATTAGTTTTGTAAGCATGTGATCGCAGGACATGATTAATTGCATGATTTTCTTATCAAACTAATGCATTTTCCTATGAATTTTCCTAATTGTTCTAAATAAAAGAAGTAAAATAACTTGTATTTTTACAAGTTATCACACCCCCAAATATAAAACAATACTTGACCTCAAGCATATATTTAAAGTCCTAACAAAT
>NC_143479.1:52603338-52657306 GCF_027475165.1 Benincasa hispida
GCCCAAAATCCAAGTTATCCACTTGGGGTGGAAGTTCCTTTTCTTAAAGGTTTTTTTCAAGAAAATCCCAATCCACTCTATCAAAAGCCTTTTCAAGATCAAGCTTTAAAATCCAACCCTTCTTCTTCTTAATTCTGTAGTGTTCTACGACCTCATTAGCTATTAAGACCGGATCAAGGATTTGTCTCCCTTCAATGAAAGCACTTTGAGTTTGACTTATAAGGCTAGGCATTTTGAGCCTTTCTGCAAGTACTTTAGCTATAATCTTATAGATTATAGTAGATAGGCTAATGGGTCTGAAATCTTTCACTAAAACTGCCTCTGATTTTTTCTGAATTAAGCAAATAAAATTTTCTTTGATGCAAGAATGAGCTTCCCATTTCGGTAGAAATCGTCAAAAATACTCTTTATATTGTCCTTTAGAAGCTCCCAAAATTTTAGTATGAATTCAATTGTGAAGCCATCCGGTCCTGGAGCTTTGTTTCTTCCCAACATCTTTACTGCTTCTTTAATTTCTGTCAAATTAAATCTGGAAATCAGCCCCAAATTCTGATCTGAAGAGACCCTTGGCCAGCTCAGATTCTGAGGTATATATCTCAATCCTTGACTTTTTGAGTATAGATTGCTGTAAAAATCAATAATTAGGGATTCCACTTCTCTGAAATTCTTTGTAGCTTCCCCTTGGTCATTGATTAACTCCGTTATTAGGTTTTTCCTTTTCTTGGCAGCAAGAAAACGGTGGAAGAAGGCTGTATTTTCATCATCCAATTGTAACAAATTCAGTTTGCTTTTTTTGATAAGGTTTCTTTCCTCTGTTTGGTAGATGGAAACTAATTCTGCTTTTAGGGAGATTCTTAAATCTTCCTCAAGAGAGGGTTCCTCTTGAGACTCCATAATTAAATCTCTTCTTCGAATTTCTTCTAGTAGTGTCTCTTCATTAGCTTTCACTGCTTGGTTTTTTCAGCATTACCATCTTTTGAGGGCTTGTTTCAACTTTCTTAGTCTGATTGAGAAATTAAAACCAGCCCACCCTTGCTAAATTTCCAGACTTAGAGAACGTTCAATAATTCTGCAACACTCCATATCAAGTAGCCAACTATTGCAAAATCTAAAAGGGGAGGGGCCCCATTCAACAGCTCCAGCTTCAAACAAGAGAGGGAAGTAATCAGAAATTGGTCTAGTTTGTCTTGAGACTCTTGAGTTTTCGAACAAATCATCCCAACTACTTGTGATGAAGAATCTGTCAATCAGTGATCTTGATACTGTTTCTCCTTCTTGTGACCAAGAGAATCTTCCATTTGACATGGGGATTTCAAGTAGATTCATATTTCTAATGAAATTATTAAATTTTCTGATTTCTCTAGTTGCTCTTCCTACTGGAAATCTTTCTTGTCTTCTTCAAATACGGTTAAAGTCCCCACCGATACACCAAGCACTATCACATCTTTCTGCTAATGAGGTTAATTCAATCCACAAATTTCTTCTTTAATTATGGCTGTTTGGTCCGTATACATTGGAAATCCAGCATAATTTCTTACAAATGGTACTGCACTTTAATGTTAATGAGAATTCTGCCTTGAAGACCTCCAAAACTACAATTTTGCTTTCATCCCAAAGAGAAAGAATACCTCCTGATCTTCCTTGTGCTTCTACAAAAGCCCAGCCCACCTCTTTAGAACTCCGAATGCTTTTTATGAAAGGGAGATCAAAGCTGTCCTTTTTTTATTCTTGAAGTAGAACAACATCCGGATTTATTTTTCTCAAAAGATTTTTTATAACTAATCTTTTAGATTTATCTCCAAGTCCCCTAATATTCCATGAGATAATCTTCATTTGCTGATTATGCCAGGGTAATGTCACAAATATTTAAGAAAGAATTGAGCTCTTGAGGTAGTTCAATGTGGGATGGAGGGATTAAGACTGCTAAATCTTGTACCTCCTCTTCATGGAAAAGCAAATTCAAGTTTAGTATGGCATCTTTTTGATCTTCTAGGCCTTTGAATTTCAAGTTATGATCCTCAAAGTCTAAGTCTTCACTGCTGACACTAGCTATTGAGGCTTCATCACACTCTTGTGGTAGCTTTTTAGAGTCAAAGACAGAAATGGGAGACCCTTGCACATAAATGAAAGATGGATCTAAGTTTTTACTCAACTGAGGAGTGGTTGAAGAAGGAAAAGTGGGAGGAATTACTGACCTTTCTGCCTTATCAATAGGTATTTGTACCCGAGCGCAACAATCTTCCAATAAGTCTGAGTTTGCAAGTAAGGACCACGTTTTAACAGTGGAGCTTTTCCTTCTTTCAAAGTATTTAGGGAATGGCTGGAGAAGATGTGAGCTTCGGCTAAAGAGGGACACTGAGTTTTCTTCTAGATATTTCAATGAATTATCAAATTCCGAAGGGGTAAATTGGACAGGGGATTGAACAGGGGAGGACTCTTCCTCTTCAACATTTAATGTATGTGTCTCCTCGGTATCCTCTGGCCAGCCACAGCTTTTTAATTGAATATGATGCTTCAAATTCCTTGTCTCTTCAGTGGGGAGTTCATTTATTGCCGCACAGCAGGGTAATTTGTTTTCCTCCCGAGATGTTGATGGTTTATTCATTGTGGGGCCATGTAGAACTGAAGTTTAGGGGTTTATCTCTTTCAAAATAATTGGCTGTTCTTCCAAGGAATCTGAAACGTCAGTTCTTTGGTTTTTTTCCGGAAGAGATATTTTAGTAGGGCTTATAAATGAGGTGTTTTTAGAATTAAATAGAGTGGTGACTGTTGGAGTTCTCGAAGGAGTGGCTGTTGGGCTTCCCTTGACTTCCTTCTCTCTTCTTAATGAGATTTCTTCATTCTCTTTCCACATGTTCACACCTAACCGGTTCTGGACTTCGGGTAGAGTGGTTTCTGATTGGCCAACCAATTGCTCCGGCAAGCTACCTTCCTCTTTTTCCGGCAAAGATGTCCCCTATTCTGATTTTTCCGGCGAGCTGACATTGACTTCTTTTGAAAACAGAGGATTCCTTGCAAAAATTTTTTGATTTACTGCTATATCAAGGAAAGACCACTCTTCAGCTGAATTTGGATGGCTTAATCCTTCATCGATCTTAACCTGATTTAGTCTAGCTATGTCAACCGGATTGTGGAGTTCATTTTCTTCCAAAATTCTCGTTTCTTTTCTTGGAGGATCCAAGAACTCCATGTCCCCAAAGTGTAGAAATATATTTCCTCTGTTTTTTTCTGTTATTTCTATGGTTACTGGCAAAAAACCACAGATGTTCTTCTTTACCTTAATCCTTGCTTCAGCCACATTGAGTAGATTTAGTGTTTCAATTGCAATGGCTTCTAGCCCTCCAAAGTAGGCACCTATTGCTTCAAATGTGTTCTTGCACCAGTAGTTCAGGGGCAGGTTTTTACTGGATAACCACCCTCCATATCCTTTTATTGATCTTGGTCGGCTGTGTAGAGAATTGCTCCATCTTTCAAATTTCAGGTGTAAATGCCCTATCTTTTGCCATCTTCCCGGTTGTTCTATTAAGGCTTCCAGCTTTCCTTCTTCCATTTTTAGTAAAGCATACTTGGCTGATAAGGGGTTAATTAAAACATTAGAATTGGACCATACTTTAATTACTTTTGAAACTTCCGACCATTGATTGGATTCAAACAACCTTGAGACGACCCATAGGTTACTGAAATCTTCTTTAAGTACTTCTTGATTCTTCTTTGTCCAATACTTTGCCTTGCTTTGTTTTCTGGGAGCTAGAGCTTGAAGAGTGCTCTGTTTTGAATTTGTTATCAAGCTAGCAGGTTGAGGTAGGGTTGGTGATGATGAAGGATGTGCCTTGGGTTTTATACCTCTTACTATATCCGCAAAACTCATGTGAGGCTTTGGTTGATCTTTCAAATAATCACTTTCTTCTTTTAAAATCAGGGATCCTCTCAACATATTAACAAAAGAAAGCCACCCCGAATTAAAGTTACCTGATGGAACATGAATAAAGAGTCGTCCTCCAGTCGCCGGCCAAACCACACATCTTATCAACCACCTTGAAGAAATACGAATTTTTTAGAGTTTCATTACTCCAGAAGTGTCTTGACCGTTTTTGATAAAGAAGCTGGAAGTTGGGAGTTTCACAAGGGTAGAGATGTTATCCACAAACCACAAGAGCTGTGGTGTAGATAAAGATAAATACTTCTTAGCTTCTACATCTTCGATGATGAACTTTTCTTCTTGCAAGCAAACACAGAAGTGAGTTTCATTTATCTTGCAGCTAAGGACTTCCAAAGAATCTATGGGAGTGGAGTTAAGGGTCTTGGGTAAGGAGGTTGGGATGGGGTTGAAGTCGGCCATTATAATTATGATAATTTGCTATGGATCCCTTTGATAACAAAGCAACCTTAAAAAGTCTTGGATACCGATATTTAGAGGAAATGCATCTACCCATCGGTCGGTCTAAAAAGCAATTCTAGCACCATTGCCAAGTTTGAAAGGAGCCAAAGATTCCACTTTCAACCAAATTCTCGGAATGCTAATCCAAGGGCTTTTCAAGGTATTTCCAATCTTCCCAGCCATGTGCCAATTATAGGAGTCTTTTCCATGAATGCTTCTAACCACCAGTCTCCGTAAGGAATTTTCTTCCTCCATGTACCGCCAACCCTACTTAGCTAGTAAAGCCATATTTCTTTTTTTGAGACCACCTAAACCGAGACCTCCATCAATTAAGGAACGTGTAACAATGTCCCATTTCACCAAATGATTTGTTTTACTTCCATTATGTCTTTCTCAAAAGAAATTTCGCATAATTCTTTCTAATGAAAGAATTACTTTATTGGGCATTGCAAATAAGGACATATAATAAGTTGGAAGATTGGAAAGAACAGAATTGCACAAGGTAGCTTTCCCTCCTCTAGACAAAGTAAATCTCCTCCATTTATCTAATTTTTTTTTTATGAACTTATCAATCACTGGCTGCCAAAATGAAGCTTGCTTCGGGTACCCAACTAATGGCAGACCAAGATAAAGTAAAGGTAAAAATTCTGCATCCAGCCATTTGCAGCAACTCATTTTCATCTATATTGATTCCACTTAAGGCTGATTTTTCCCAGTTTACCTTCTGTCCTGAGCACAATTCAAATAACTCAATGGCTTCTTTCAGTTTTAATAGCATATAGTTATCATATTTGCAAAAAAGAAGAGTGTCATCTGCAAACTAGAGAAGAATATGAATCTTCTCCTTTTCTACCACAAAACCTTCATACAAGCCATTTCCATAGAGCTTGTCTAGAAGAGCACCCAACACTTCACGACTAGGAGGAAAAGGAATGGTGATAATGAATTACCTTGCCTAATTCCCCTAGACGCAAGAATATGTCCTCATGGCCTTCCACTGATAAATATAGAGAATTTGGAATTTTTTATGCATCCCATAATCCAAGAAATCCAGCGTGGATTAAAACTTTTAGAAAACATTACTTTTTCTAAAAAAACTCCAATCAACATGGTCAAAATCTTTTTCCAGCTCGAGCTTAAGAATCCACCCCTTTTTCCCTTTCGCTCAGTATTCTTCCACCACCTCATTAGCAATTAACATTGGATCTAGAATTTGTCTGCCCTTAATAAAAGCATTATGGGATGGGTCAATTATGGTGTGCATAACTTTCTTCAATCTTTCTGCAAGTACTTTAGCAACTATCTTATAGGTTAAGGTAGTAAGGCTAAGTGGTCTGAAATCCTTTACAAAAACCGCATCCTTTTTCTTTTGAATTAAGCATATGAAGTTTTCTCGGACACATGCATTTAGTCTTTCATTCTCATGAAAATCATCAAATAGCTCTTTAAAATTCTCTTTCGCCTAATACCAAAACTTGAGGAGAAACTCCACTGTAAAACCATCAGGACCCGGGACTTTACTCTTGCAAGTGACTTTAAAGCCAAACAAATTTCTGCTTCTGAAGAATAGGCAATTAGCGAGGCATTTTGAGATGGGGTAACACATGACTAATTTAACAATAACGGTAAGTGTCTGGTTCCAAGAATGCAAGTATATAAAGCATCATAAAAACCCAAAATAAGGTTTTCAATATCACGGAATGATATTTTGGCTCCCCTTGATCATTTATCAATTCAGTGATTAGATTTTTCTTTTTTCTTGCTGCCAAAAAATGGTGGAAAAAGCTACAGTTTTCATCAGCCAATTTAATTTACTTTTCTGGTTTAAAATTTCTTTCTTCCAATCTGTATAGATTCATCAAATCAGCTTTTAATGCCCTTAGATTACTGGTGTTGTGAGACTTTTCAGGCTATTGGTGGTCTTGTTAGCATTCAGTTGATACTCTTAATATGATCAATTACTTGGTGGCTCGTATTCAAGTCCAACATAATCTATGTGGTTTCATGCCAGTAACAATTGAAATTCAAAATGACTTCAGAGGAAATGTTTTTCTTCTGGTGAAATTGAAGTTCTAGATCCTGGAAATAAAGTTCATGATGCTTTATTTGTAAGTGATGTTCCCAATCCCGTTGATCTTTTTCGTTTAAAGCAAGTTATGCAAAGTGAAGGCACTGATCCAACTTTTCAAAGTCTAGAAGTTGACTTTTATGAATCAATTTAGAGAACCCCATCAATTTCAACGGATCTCTTTGAGTCGCCAAAGAATTTGGACAAACCTTGCGATCTTAGGTCATTACAAGTGCAAAAGCAAGGGAGTTTGATTTCTGAACATCTTCCCTCCAAGGCTTGTTCGGTCGATGATAAAAATGTGATGCCAGATTTGTCTTTGCCAACAACTTATGGTATGAGAGGAAGTCGATGTCTGTGGGGAAGCTTTTAATAAAGAAGCAAATGGGTTGTTAAAATTAGCTAGTACGCTTAAAGAAGATTTTTGTAATTTGACTGGAGGGTTAATAAAACCCCTTCCATTCCATTTCATTCAGAAGAAGACACTTATAGTAGTATCTTAACCTTTCGAGTGTAAGTCTGATAAATTAGAGGAAGACTGCATTCACCTTTTGTTGTCTTCTACCCATAAGCATGTCTCTCATATAAGCAACGGTAGGCTGTCTTAGAAATCAAAGGTTATAAGCCAATCAGCTCTTACACTCCCTAGTTCAAAAATAACCTTAGCAAAAGTACTCAGTTTTATCATTATGGTTAAGCCCCTGTGGGGCGGCGTTGTTGACTAAGGCCTGCAGTTTTAAGTAACACCTACCCAATATGGATGTATTTGAATCTACAGATGAAGTTGACAAGGAAAATCTTTGATGTTCCCTGAGTTTAGGCCTTGGGGTGGGTGGAGATATTCTTTTATTAAAAATATATATATCATCACTAAATAATATTACAATAAAACTGAATGATATTCTTTTTACTCAATTGGAGGAACTGTTTGAGAGCGATGTAGCCTAAAGAGATAAAAAGGAGAATTCTCTCCAAGAATCCGATCAAATCTTTATTATCAATCCAAAAGTTATTGAATACAAGAGAATAATCCTTCATTTCTAGAGAATTAAAGGCAAGATAGGATAGCTAAAAGGAAACTAAAAACTAATTAGAAAACTAAAATGTAATTAGTCAAGGATTAACCAAGAGTAATTTGAATTTGTCAAATTATTCTAATCCTATTACATCATATTCTATCCCTCCCAAAAAAACTCGTCTTCGAGTTTTTAAAAAATTTTGGAATGAAACTAGCGAATAAGCCAACTTGTTGCAAGAATACTTCTTTTGATGATTGTAGAATACTCCCACTGAAAATTGCCTTTTAAGGACATACATGCCAAAGCTTCCAAATTTGTGACACCTCCAAAGATGTTGAAAATTGGCAGAAAAGAATCTGAAAATCAATATCCTCTTTCTTAGAGAACACAAAACTAAACCGAGAAGAAGAAACAATTCTATAAACTAGTATAGGCCAGAATCTTTGGGTCACTTCTTGACACATTTTTCTCAATTTTCTCCCTTGATTTTTCATTCAAATTTGCTCGCGCAAGCCTTGATTTCGAAATGGTTTTACAGACTTCATTTCTGCAGAAAATTTCTTCTTTGTTTTCATATGCAGCAACATAGGTATTGATCGATTCAACCTCCTCTACAACACTGTTGATTTCACTTGGGTATTTGGTCAAAACTTTCGAAATTCGCTTAAAGGAAGTTGTTGAATATGGGAAATCACCTCTTACCTTATACATATGATTTTATTCTCTGTAATTTGGGTTTACTTTTATTCTTTCTATATGTACATTTTTTTTACTGTTATAAGGTTTTCCTTAATTAGCTATCATAGGTGTATATATAAGGGATGCTCCCTCTTGTAAAATTATCACAAGAAATATAGAAAAAGTTCTGTATTACAACAGAACTCAATGCACAACTTGCTTTCTTGATAGCTTCATCTTCCTTCCCCTGCTCTTGCGCAAATCGTGAACCACTCCAGATTATATCTCCTCCTTTGTCTAGTGTCAGTGATTTGATTGCTTTACTTTTTTCTTAGGTCACTTTCGCATTGACGCTTAGACTTTCAAACACTTTTCCCTATGTAGAAGTTTTTTGTGGGTTGCCCAATTTTTTCTGCTAAAAACCATTATTCTTTTATCTTATTAATCTGAGGAGAAAAGGTTTTCTTAAATAGAATAAATACCCAATTACAAATAAGGAAGAACAAAATAATTACAAATAAAGAAAGAATAAAATACAGCAAATATAATACAATAAGTACAATATAAAATTTCACAATAAAGGAAATAATCAACACTCCCCTTCAAGCTGGTTTGAAGATATCATTCACAGCCAACTTGTCAATCAACTTGTTGAATTGCCACTTTGGAAGACCTTTGGTTAACACATCTACAATTTGCTCCATTGTCGGGAGAAAGAGAATGCATATTATTCCTGCATCAAACTTTTCCTTTATGAAGTGTTTATCAACTTCAATATATTTGGTCCTATCATGAAGGACTGGATTGTGGGCAATGGAAATTGCTGACTTGTTATCACAATAGATACGTATGGGCATTGTCTGAGAGAAATTCAATTCTTTCAATAGTCTTCTTATCCATATGCCCTCACAAATATCATGGGCTAATGCCCTAAATTCTGCTTCAGCACTGCTTCTTGCAACCACACTTTGTTTTTTACTTCGCCAAGTAATTAGATTTCCTCCAACAAAAGAGCAATACCCCGAAGTAGATCTTCTATCAGTCGTGCTTCCTGCCCAATCAGCATCAGTGTAAACCTCAATGTTTAGGTGGTCATACTTCGTGAATAATATACCTTTTCCTGAAGTACCTTTCAAATATCTCAAAATTCTATAAACTGCTTCAAAGTGAACTGACCCGAGAGCATGCATGAACTGACTTACTATACTAACTGTGAAAGCAATGTCAGGACGTATGTGAGAGAGGTATATGAGTCTCCCTACAAGCCTCTGGTATTTTTCCATTTCTTTTACTTCTTTTTCAGTTGCAGCAACCAATTTTAAATTTAGCTCAATAGGAGTTTCTGCTATCTTGCAACCAAGTAAACCTATCTCATTCAGTAGATCAAGAATATACTTCCTCTTGGTTGACAAGAATACCATTTTTAGATCTGGCAAACTCCATTCCTAGGAAATACTTTAAGGTTCCCAGGTCCTTGATTTGAAAATCATTAGCAAGGTTTTTCTTCAAGATATTCAGTTTTGTCTCATCATTACCTGTAACAATGATATCATCAACATACACAATCAAAATGACCAACTTACCACTTCCAGTTGTTTATAGAACGTAGTATGATCAGCTTGACTTTGACTGAATCCATAGCTTGTGACTGCCTTTCCAAACCGGTCAAACCATACTATGGGAGATTGATTAAGCTCATATAATGATTTCTTTAACTTGCACACTTTGTTAATCCCGAGATCCACCTCAAAACCAGGTGGCAAGTCCATAAAAACCTTTTCTTCAAGATCCCCATTGAGAAAGGCATTCTTCACATCAAGTTGATAAAGAGGCCAATCAAAATTAACTGCCACAGACAACAAGATTCTAATAGAATTAATTTTAACTACTGGAGCAAATGTTTCTTGATAATTCATAGGTCTGAGTGAACCCCTCCATGATGCACGGACCAACCAATTACACGGATCCCATCAGACCAGCGATCGACCCATCTGATCTCCACCAGATTCTGCCTCAGATCCCACCGATGCACGGGAAACCATCAGCTTCGGGAGTTTTTGCACAGCCTGACACCACCGCTCGTGACTGGCGGTCTTCAGCCGATCTCCAACCTGCGTTTTTTCAAGTCAGTCGCCGGCCTTAGCATACATTCCAGATCTTCCGTGGATGACCCAATCTTCTCAGCCGGTCCAGTCGAACCGACAAACCCGGTTCAGCCGAATCCAGTCCAGCCAAACCAGTATGGTAAGTTAGTTCCCAGCCCTTTTTTTGGTCCGTCCTCAAGCCAAAATGAAGCTACCTTTCCAGGGATTTATGGGCAAAACCAACCTATGGAAAATTCTGGTGGAACCGTTGGTTTTGAACAGCAGTTGGCCAACTTACAGCAGCAAATATCGGCCCTTAGATCCACGACAAATCCTACTACTGTTTTCATCCACATACAAACTTCTCTTTATGCTCAGAAACACCGGTAAATGCTTACTCTAATTTACCTGTTGCAAATATTATGTCTGGTTCTGTGAGAAACTCTGCAGGGATGTCTATTGGTGAGAAACTTAACGGCGAGAATTACTTTTCTTGGTCCTAATCGGTAAGAATGGTCCTTGAGGGACATCACAAGTTTGGGTATCTAACTGGAGAAATACCAAAACTAAACCCCGGTGATCCCCAGGAACGTATATGGAAATGAGAGGATTCTCTTCTTCGCTCAATTCTGATAAATAACATGGAACCCCAGATCGGGAAGCCACTTCTGTACTGAGCCTACGCTCGAGATATTTGGGAAGCGGTCCAGAAGCTCTATTCACAGAGGAAAAATGCCTCACGTCTTTATACCTTGAGGAAACATATTCATGAGTGCAAACAAGGGACTCTTGACGTAACGTCTTATTTCAATAAATTGTCCCTGCTGTGGAAAGAAATGGACTTGTGCCGCGAAGTCGTGTGGAATTGTCCTGTTGACGGAGTTCAGTACTCAAAGATTGAGAAGGCATACCGAGTGTATGATTTTCTAGTTCGCTTAAACCCTAAATTTGATGGTGTCCGAAGTTGGATTTTAGGACAAAGACCAATACCATCTCTAATGGAAGTATGCTCAGAGGTCAGTTAGAAGAGGACAAAACTAGAGCTATGAATGGCACTAGCAACAACCACTTAGATTCTGCTGCGTTTGGAGTTAAGTCTTGGGGACCAGAGAGCGAAAAACAAAACGGAAAATCCCCACCAATCTGTGAGCACTGTAAGAAACCGTGGCACACCAAAGATCAATGCTGGAAGTTACACGGTCGCCCACTGAATGGCAAGCGACGGTCTACGAATGATAAGTCAAAACTGGTCAGGCCTTTATCAGTGAAACAAGGGATGGTACATCATCAGCCACCAACCAAGTAGAGTCAAGCATGGTTGGAACCAGCAATGTCGCGTAATCAGGTACTTCTCAGTCCTTTAGCTTCTTGGTCGAAGGGGATGAATCGTGGATCCTTGACTCAGGAGCAACGGACCTCCTAACTGGATCATCTGATCAATTTCTCTCGTATTATCCAAGTGTGGGAAATGAGAGAATACGAATTGCAGATGGATCATTTGCTTCCGTTGCTGGGAAAGGTCACTTATCTTCTATTCAAGGGTTGATTTTACAGAATATCCTGCATGTGCCAAAGATATCTTATAATCTGCTATCTGTCAGTAAAATAACCAGAGATCTGAATTATAATGTCATTTTCTCACCGGATAATGTTTTTTTTTAGGACCTGAGCTCGGGGAAGACGATTGGCATTGCCCGGTACAGTAAGGGACTCTACTTCCTCTCGGAGGATGCTTCATCTAGGAGTTTATCTAGCACTTGTTTACTATCTTCCCTTACTATTTCTGAAACTGATTTCCTGTTATGGCATTTTCGTCTTGGACATCCGAATTTTCATTATATGAAGTATTTATTAACCCATTTATTTCGTAATGTTAATATTTCATCTTTATCTTGAAATGTGTGTATTCGTGCAAAACAATCTCGGGTGTCTTTTACTTTCCAGCCTTATAAACTTTCCCAACCTTTCCACCTGATACATAGTGATGTGTGGGGCCCATCTAATATCACAACCGTGTCGGGTAAACGGTGGTTTATCACCTTCATAGATGATCACACTCGTCTTACATGGGTGTTCCTTCTGACGGATAAGTCTGAAGTGACTACAGTCTTTCAGCAATTCTACACCACGGTCGAAACCCAGTTCAATACCAAAATTGCTATCCTTCGGAGTGACAATGGCCGTGAGTTCGTTAATCAGTCCCTCCGTGATTTTTTAAATTCTAAAGGTATCATCCACCAGAACTCCTGTGCCTATACCCCACAACAAAATGGGACGGCCGAACGGAAAAACAGTCACCTTATTGAGGTTGCTCGGGCACTCATGATTCCTGCATCCATACCCTCATACCTATGGGGCGAAGCTGTACTCACTGCAGCTCATCTCATTAATCGAATGCCTTCCCGTGTTCTCAAATTCCAGACTCCCTTAGCCCATTTCAAAGAATCCTTCTCTTCTAACCGACTTTTCCCAGATGTTCCTCTTCGGTGTTTGGGTGTACGGTGATTGTTCATAATCATGGTTCCCACGGTAAATTCGCTCCTAGGGCTCAAAAATGTGTCTTTCTTGGGTATCCGCTCCATCAACGGGACTACAAATGTTATCAGCCATCTTCTCGAAAGTACTTCATCACCATGGATGCTACCTTTCAAGACGATAAACCTTTCTTTCCTGTTAGTCCTTTTCAGGGGGAGACTTCGAGTGAAGAGACTAACACATCATCCACTTATTCCATTCCTGTAGACTTGTTTCTTGAACCAATTCCTGACACTAATCTTGGCTCTCCCATTCCTGACAATCCTATCCTTCCTACAAAAAAAGTTCCTTGGATAACCTACTGTCGAAAGAATCTACGGAAGGAAATAGTTTCCCCTGCTGCTCCACCGGAAAGTGTTTAAGAGTCAGAACCAGAGCCAACTCAAGGTAACCATATTCTTGATAATAATAACTCTTTTGAAAGTAATGCAGTGAACACTGACGATGCAGTGACTCTTGACAAAATTTGGGAGGATGAGAGTAATGAATTTCCCCCTGATGATGTTCAAGAGATTGAAAATGTGCAGCAGATGAATACAGAGGAAAAGGGTAACAAGACCAGTGAAATTGATGCCACCCTAGACTTACCAATTGCCCTGCGAAAAGGAACAAGGTCCTGCACTAAGTACTCTATGAAAAGCTTCTTATCTTACAGTAGCTTGTCAACAAGATTCAAGGCTTTCACCACTCGTCTGGACATTGTGACTATTCCGGGAAATGTGTACAAGGCTCTGGAAATTTCTGAATGGCGAGCTACAGTCATGGAAGAAATGCGGGCACTCAAGACCAACAAGACATGGGATCTAGTTGTTCTTCCTAGAGGTCACAAAACCGTCGGGTGCAAATGGGTGTTCACAGTCAAATACAAATCCGATGGGACTCTCGACAGATATAAGGCCAGATTAGTCGCAAAAGGGTTCATTCAAACATATGGAGTGGACTATTCAGAAACTTTCTTGCCAGTGGCAAAACTCAACACTATTCGGGTTCTTCTCTCTATTGCTGTGAACCTAGACTGGCCTCTAAATCAGTTGGATGTAAAAAATGTGTTTCTAAATAGTGAGTTGGAAGAAGAGGTTTTTATGACCCCTCCTCCAGGGTTTGAAGCACAGTTTGGGAGTGAGGTGTGCAAGCTAAAGACGTCTTTGTATGGTCTGAAACAGTCTCCTAGAGTCTGGTTCGATCGGTTCACTACCTTTGTCAAAATCCAGGGGTACATTCAAGGTCACTCTGATCACACCCTGTTCACTAAGAAGTCAGCATCAGGAAAAGTAGTAGTGTTATTCGTATACGTTGACGATATTATTTTGTCAGGGAATGATTCTGTAGAAATTGACAAGCTGAAACAGAAAATGGCATAGGAGTTTGAAATTAAAGATCTTGGTTCCTTGAGGTACTTCCTAGACATGGAGGTAGCAAGATCAAAGGAAAGGATCTCAGTGTCTCAGAGAAAATATACGTTAGACCTTCTACAAGAGACTGAGATGACTGGATGTAAACCTGCAGATACTCTAGTTGAGGTCAACAATAATCTGGTAAGCTTAGTAGACGACGTACCAGTGAACAAGGAGAGATATCAACGTCTTGTAGGGAAGCTGATATGTCTCTCACACACCAGACCTGATATTTTATATGCTGTGAGTTTGGTAAGCCAGTTTATGCAAGCCCCGTGTGAGAGACACATGGAAGCTGTTAACTGGATTTTGAGATATCTAAAGTCAACACCTGGGAAGGGCTTGATGTTCAGGAAAAATGATAGAAGATGCATAGAAGCCTACACTGACTCATACTGGGCCGGTTCCGCTACTGATAGGAAGTCAACCTCAGGGTATTGTACCTTAGTATGGGGAAACCTCGTTACATGGAGGAGTAAGAAACAGGGTGTCGTGGCTAGAAGTAGTACCGAAGCTGAATACAGAGCTATGAGCTTGAGTATTTGTGAGAAAATTTGGTTGAAGAAGGTATTAATAGATCTTCATCAAGAGAGATGAGACTCTACTGTGACAACAAGGCTGCTATCAATATTGCTAATAACCCTGTTCAACATGATAGAACCAAACATGTTGAGATTGACCGAAATTTCATAAAAGAGAAACTTGACAACGGTAGTATTTGTGTTCCTTATGTTCCATCCAGTCAACAGATTGCAGATGTTCTGACTAAGGGCTTACCTAGACAGATGTTTGACACTTGTATTAGCAAGTTGGGTCTTATTGATATTTATGCCCCAACTTGAGGGGGAGTGTTGAAATGGTGTTTTAGCCCTAAGGGCGTTTTAGTCTTTTTCTCAGTGTCTATTGTCTAGGGTTTCTCTCTGTTTGGTTATTTATACCTGTCCTGTGTTGGGTACTATGTATCAGAAAAATTAAAAGAATAAAAATTCTCCTATCGTGGTTTTTCTCCCTGATCTAGGGTTTCCACGTAAATATGTGTTTCTTTTCTTCTCTTCTCTTTTCAATAAGAAGAACTTTGACTCAAGATGGATTATGTGGATGATGGGCTGTATTTCTAACACAGAATTCTCAATCTTCATAAATGGAAGACCTCATGGCAGAATTCAAGCTTCAAGAGGAATAAGGCAAGGTGACCCTCTTTCTCCTTTCTTATTCCTACTAGTCAGTGAAGTCCTAAATGCATTACTTTCCCAATTTCAAGAAAAAGGCAAGTTTGAAGGTTTTATTGTTGGCAAAGATAGAATTCATGTTCCTATTTTACAATTTGCGGATGATACCTTAATTTTCTGCCAAGATGACAAAGAAAAACTCAGCAACCTAAAGAAAATAATTGAATTATTTAAGTGGTGTTCGGGGCTGAAGGTAAATTGGGAAAAATCAGCTTTATGTGGCATCAATATAGACCATTTCAAGTTACAATCAGAAGCAGCCCTCTTAAATTGCAAGGTTGTCCACCTCCCATTTATGTACCTCGGCCTTCCTCTAGGGGGATATCCAAAACAACTAGATTTTTGGCAACCACTGATCAACAAAGTACAAAGCAAACTGGACAAATGGAAGAGATACAACCTCTCAAGAGGAGGTCGTGCCACCCTTTGTAAGTCAGTTCTTTCTCATATACCAACTTACTATATGTCACTTTTTCAGATGCCAAAAAAGGTGATTCAATCTCTAGAAAGAACATTGAGGAATTTTTTTTTGGGAAGGGCATTCCGGAAGTAAAATAAATCATCTGGTTAAATGGAGCATAGCTTCACGGTCCCAAGAAGATGGTGGACTCGGCATTGGGTGCTTGAAACTCAAAAATCAGGGCCTTCTAGCAAAATAGGGGTGGAGGTTTTTCTTTGAGGACAACTCACTTTGGAGAAAAGTTATTATTAGCATTCATGGAAGAAGTTTGGTTAGCATACCAATGGTAAATTTTCCAGCAGCCTTAGAAGCCCATGGATTAATATTTCAAGATTTTGGTTAAAAGTGGATTCCTTGGCAGCCTTTAAGGTTGGTAATGGTGAAAGAATAAGCTTTTGGAGAGATCCTTGGTTGGATTTGGTTCCTCTAAAAGTCTCATTCCCTAATCTTTTCACTATCTCCACCAAACCCGAAGGTTCATTACAAGATTATTGGGATGAGATTTCAACATCTTGGACTTTTCACTTTAGAAGAATATTAAAGGATGAAGAGGCAGAAAACTTTCAGCTTCTGTCTGGAAAACTCAATCACTGTAAACTTAAGTCAATTCCAGATAAAAGACGGTGGTCTTTAGAACCAAATAGGGTTTACTCAGTCAAGTCTCTTGTAAAGCATCTATCTTTCTCCTCCCCAATTGGCCAGTCACTAGAATCAGCATTATGAAAGTCTAAGAGCCCTAGAAGGGTGAATATTCTAATTTGGATCATGCTGAATGGCTCTCTTAATAGTGCAGACTTCCTCCAAAGGAAGTTACCTACTCACTATATTTCTCCACAGGTTTGCACTCGTTGTTGGGTAAACTCAGAATCTCTCTTGCATTTGTTCTTCCAATGTGTTTTTGCAGAATTTTTTTGGACATCCCTTTTCAAATGCTTTAATGTTAGTTGGGTTCTTGATGATGACTTTAAGACTAATGTGCTTCAACTCTTAATCGTGCCACGTCTGAAGAAGAAGCCTAAACTACTTTGGACCAACACAGTTAAAGCTTTATTATTAGAAATTTGGTTTGAAAGAAATCAAAGAGTATTTCAAGAAAAAGCCTCTTCTAGTTCAGCTAAGTTTGATATCGCCCACATCAACGCCTCCTCCTGGTGCTCGCTTTCCAAAGCTTTTCAAGCCTTCTCTTTACAAGATATCAACCTCAATTGGAAAGCTTTTATTTTCCTGCTCTCTTGATTTTGTAACAGCATAGTAGTGGTTATTATTTTCAGTTTAACTTTCAGATAACCATAAGGTCCCCTTCATTTTGTACTTAGTTTTGGATTCTAGTTTTTCTTGGAGATGATGAGAATGCTAGGGAGGTGTCAACCTAGTTGAGATGTCCTAGTGCATTTGCTGATCCATTTTGTACTTTTTAGAGTGCTTGTTTGTAGTGCACTTTATGTTTGTTTCCTTCTTGTCACTTGTAACATCTTTCATTATCTTAATGAAGTGGATTGTTTCTTGTTCAAAAAAAAAAAGCGCACAATCTTTTGTTCTTGGAGATGATGATGGTGCTATGGGGGTGTCAACCTAGTTGAGATGCCCAGGTGCACCGGTTGATCCTAAGTTTTAGTTTTAGTCCTATTTTGTTGTTTCTCTTGTTTTTTGAGCTTTAGTCTCATTTCATTATCTTAATGAATATTGAGTATCATTTCCTTTTCCCAAAAAAAAAAAAAAATTGTTATTCTAATAAAAGATATACTAATCTTTTTTTAGCTGACAGTTTATTTATTTATTTATTTATTTATTTATTGTGATTTATGAAGCATTACTACGTCTAACTAATTTGTTAATTATTTTATTTTTGTTGGAACAACTGTTTGTCAAAGAGTGATTATTTCTGAATATCAAATAAATTGTTATGATAGCATCATATTATTAAATAACATAAGAACCAATTGAATAATATTCAAAGATTATAAAATGATGGTCTTTTTATAAATGAATTTTGTTGATGTGATGGAGTTATGCCGAGATTTGGTTTGAAATCTAACATGTTAACATCTATGTTTGCTTGAATGCATAAAACTCTTGCTTTTAGTACAATAGTTGAAGTCAAAATTTCCCCCGTTCTCATTTTTACCTTGGTTTCTATTTTCTCTTTTTATCACCTTCAGATTAGATCATTGGAAGCCGTACATAAACTGTTCAAGCGGTTTCCTGGAGCTTTTATGGACACTCTACATGTTCCTCTCCAAGAGAGGCTTGGGTATTTTTCATAAGATGGCAATCTAAACTACATTTCATCTTTTTATAAACCTTTCTCCCTTTATCTTGTATCTAAACATATCTTTTGCAGGTTTTCGAATTGGTCATCAAGTCAGGTGAGTTCCCCTATTGCCTCCTTCTAGGTTTTTGAAAAGATCTTCGGACCTCTTCAAACTACGTTGATTGAAAGTTTGAGATATACTAATGTTTTTTTTTTTAATATGGTGGTGTCAACCTAGTTGAGATACCCACCTGCTGATCCTTAGTTCTAGTTCTTGTTGTTCTTTGTAACTATATTTTGTACTTTGAGAAATAGTCTCGTTTCATTATTTCAATGAAGAGGCTTGTTTCCGTTTAAAAAAAAAGGCGCTGATTTCATTGATATGTGAAATTTACATAAGGAGTCATCGTTCTTCAAAGGTTTTCAGTCAGTCGACTCTTTCCATCCTTGGTTTGACTAGAGGTATTGCTTGTCACTCCTTTTGAGGATCTCTCTTGCCCCTATGATTCTGATGAGGACTCAGTTATTAGCTTGAGTAGTGAAGTATCTGATTTTCATCATTTATATTTGATTCCTAAGGAATCGTTTTTAGATGAACAAATAGAGGAAGCTTTTGATTCATTGTTCCATAGGATTGAGGAAAAGCAGTGTGTTCAAGTTAGAAGGATGAGTGCTTCTCCTTTGTCTCCTCTCTTGGATACCATCCATTTTTTTTTCCATTTATAGAAGCTTGTGGTCTTCAATTGTGTAAAGTGGGTTGAATTTGTCTCTGATCTTTCAGAATGCTCCTTTGCACTTTTGTTTCGGTGGTAGTCCTTTGGGTTGAAGCTACACTCTTCAGGATTAACTCTTTTTAAAGATCTTCAAAGGTTGTTGGTTCATGTTGGGTTCTTCTTCCTTCAGTATCGTGCCCTCTTTGTTTGGTAGTTTGGATAGTCTTGCAATCTTTCTATTCATGTGTCCTTTCTCAAGCTTAGTTGGAGTTCGAGTTTTCTGTTAAAGCTTTGGTTTTAAAGAGTTCAATGGTCTTTATAGGATAAGCCTCTCCATTGGATTGCTCGCTTTGGTTAAGTACGGTTTCAAGCCTCTTCGTGTTAGATCTGAATTGATTTTATTTCTCCAGCTTTGTCATTTTCTCCTTTTCTTCTATTTGTATTCGTTTTATTAATGGATATTTTTGCTTTTGGTTTCTTTGTACTTTGAGCATTAGTCTCTTTTCATTTATCAATGAAAAGTTGTTTCCTTATATATATATATATATATTAGGTGCTCTCATACCATGCTGATAATATTTTTTTGGTCTTATCCCTTTGAGAAAGAATGGGTTTCTTAGAAGAAACACCCAACAAATAAGGAAAATAAGCCTACAGCAAATATAACACAATGAATACAATAATTAATAAAGAAAAGGAAATAATCAACAAAGATCTAACACTGTAGTTTGATAGCCTGGCAAGTATCTGAAGTGCCAAGTTTTCCTCATGTCAGCCTAGGATGTGCTAGCAGAAAATTAGTGTATGCATGCATTGTAGGTTTAAAATGCTATTGTAATGTAACATTGTATTTGCTGGTGGGTTAGGGAGGATGGCAAAGTGCTTTATTTGGAGACTGGGAGTATAGACTCAAAAAAAATGAAAAGGGGAAGGCAACTTGGTGGACTCTTGATGGGTTGAGTATGTAGAAACTATAAAAGAGAAAAGAAAAGTTCTTTAAAATGCGAAACAAGATTGATTAGATGATAGGTTTTCATGCTCATGTTAGTTTGCTTCCTTAAATGCCTTTATTTAGGCCTCTGTTTAGGCCTTATTTTTGCTTCCCATCTATGGAAAGTGTTCATGCAAATATGTTAAGTTGTTTGTCAAGGTTGTTGAGAAAGACAAGTTCGATGCTGCTCGATTTTCTCCCTTCTGGAATGAAATCATAGCAAGTTTACGGGAAGAAGATTATATTACAAACTTGTGAGTATATTTTCTAGAGATTCTTGCTGTTATATGATTTTTATGTTCTTCTATCTGGTACTGTCAGATGTTTATGGATTGTTTCTATTGCCTCATTTTCATATTTTTTTTCAACTTTTTGTGGTTTTCTAGGGAAATGGAGTTACTTCAAATGCCTAAAAACAAGGGTAATCTTCCCATGGTTCAGTGGCCACTTTTTCTTCTTGCCAGCAAGGTCAGTTATCATTTGAAAAAAAGGGACTTAAATAATCATGCTTTTTAATACCGATGCTTTGACTGATTGTGTTCCAATTGTTTACAACATTTTTATTGCGGTTATGAAACTGTAGATATTTCGAGCTAAGGATGTTGCTCTTGAAAGACGAGATTCGCATGACAAGTTGTGGGAGCATATTTCAAGAGATGACTATATGAAATATGCAGTACAGGAATGTTACCATGCCATTAAGCTTATCTTAATGGAATTACTCGTTGGGGAAGGAAGGATGTGGTATTTACTTTGCAGTCTCCATATGGTTCTTTTATTTGTTATAAGCTCAATAATGCAATATATCATATATGCAAACCTCAACTCTACTGACCAAAAAGAGGTACATTAGGAAAACTATAGATCTGCCTAGAGCGTGAGTTGAGGAATGCATTATAATTAAAAAAGGAAAAAAGGGGGGTAAACTCTGCAATTGACTAGAGTAAATGTATGGTGCTGGCTTACTTTACCTTGCTTTTCCCTTTCATATAAAATTTTATCAAAAACCTATATGATGCACAAAAAATTAATTGTTGCAAAAGAAAAAAAAAAGTCTTTTCTTTTTATTTAAATTTCTTGTACTTTTTCAGGGTTGAAAAGGTTTTTGAAGACATTCAAGCTAGTATAGCAAACAATTCCATTCTCAATGACTTCCAGCTAAATAAACTGCCACTTGTGATTACAAGAGTGACTGCTCTGATGGGTATTCTGGTACGTATATTTAGTTTAAAATTTATTGAATTACAAAATCTTGAGTTGTATTACCTAGTTTGTGGAAACTTTTTCATATTAAAAAGAAGAGGAAGAAAAAGAAAAGAAAGAGAAAAAAAAGTTAAATGTTCTACCTTGTTGGGAAACATCAGATGTAAAGCCAATTTCTCTTCTAAGGAGCAAGTTGTAAGGAATTCATCTTTTTTGTTGCTTGGTTGGTGTCATTTCATCAAAAATAATTTGTTTGATTAATTTGTTAGGATAGTTTCAAAATAAACCGTTGTAGTTTGCAAAATTTTCAAATTGTATAATTTGCATCTTAAAAGTAGTTTAAACGTTACTGTAGTTTGCAAAAACTGCTAGTCATACCCATCATTAAATTAGAAAGCTATTGAATTTTGAATTACTATAAGTGGCTCACATAGCATGTAATTTTAAAAAATAACCGTAAATTTTAACATAAGGGTTTTATTTTCAATTATTTCTATATATCTTAATTCTTGGACTGATGCTAAGTTGCTTCTAAGACTATCATAGCTATCAGTTCAAGTTTAAAGGAATGAACAATGATTAGATTAGAATACGTTTTGGAGATTCTTTATCTTATATATCTCAGTGAGTTGTGATTTGAAGGATAGTCTGTCATATGTAATCTTTATGGAAAGGGGTAGCGAAAAGCAATTTTTGCAATGTTATTGGTTTCTGCTCTTGAGTAAAAGTCGTTGATTAGTTTTTCGAATAATTTACTTTGGTATGAGAAACCGAAGTTGATGGTTGGTATAGGTCATTGCATCTTTTACTTGTTATTTTTTGTATTTCACTTTGATTATGACATTGTACAGAAAGAGCCAAAAACTTCGGAGCTGGAAAAAGGTGCTGTTAAGGCTGTTCAAGATTTGTATGATGTTGTGCACCATGATATTCTTTTTGGTGACAAGAGGTCTGGAACTTGTAGTTACTTATTTCAGGTACTTATATATTGATTTATCCTTTTGACATATGATGTTGCATTTTTGTAGGGGGCAATATGAAACATGGAACATATTAGTAAACGCAAAAAATGAAGGTCGCTTGTTTACAAAGTTAAATTGGCCCAAAGATCCAGAATTGGTATTAATTTTTTCTTTTTAATTCGTTGTGCTTCATTTTCATTCATGATGCTTTTATTATTTTATGGGACTGAATTTTTGTTATCATTCGGCAGAAGTCACAAGTCAAAAGATTGCATTCCCTGTTAACCATTAAAGATTCAGCTTCAAATATTCCAGTTAATCTTGAGGCCAGACGGAGACTGCAATTCTTTACAAATTCACTTTTCATGGAGATGCCAACTCCAAAACCTGTTTGTCAGATGCTTTCCTTCGAGTAGTGCTTCTTTCTACCTCATCTTTTGCTCGTATCTTTTATTCATTTGTATACCCTTTATTTGGATTTTCATCTTTTGTCTCTTCCCTTTTCTTTTTTTAAATCATTTTGTATATTTTAATGTAGTGTACTCACTCCGTATTATTCTGAGACGGTGCTCTATAGTATGGGGGAACTCTTGAAGAAAAATGAGGATGGGATAATAACCTTGTTTTACTTGCAAAAAATTTATCCAGGTATTTCTTATAAATTTTATGTTTGACAGTTTTTTTTATAATAGAAATCAAACTTTCATCGAGAAGAAACGAAAGGATAATATCAAGCTGAATGCAGAGGCATCCAGACTGAATTGCATGGCTGTCCACCTCCCTTTCATGTACCTTGGCCTCCTGTTAGGTGGTTATCCAAAACAGGTGGCTTTTTGGCAACCAGTGATTGACAAAATTCAAGGCAAATTGATAAATGGAAGAGATATAACCTCTCTAGAGGAGGTCGTTCTACTCTTTTCCCAACTTTGGTCTTCGAACTGGACATATGAAGAAAGCCTTAGACTTTTGGATGAGACTAATGCGGAAGTAGAAATGCACAAGCATGGTGGCTGCAGCTTGGATTTAAGTGGCATCGACCTTCATCTGATAACGGGAATGTTGTAAATCAATCATTGATTAAACTGATACTGAATGTTGCAGATGAAGATGGCTCAGACAAAGATTCTGCGAGTTATGCCTTAAGAGAATCTCAACATCAAGTTCGCAAGCTTGAAAAAAGAAGTTACATCAGTTAATGGACAGCTTGGTTAGGAATGCAAAGAGTGGAACTTCCTTTTTGGAAGTGGAAATAGTTGATGGAAGGAGGTGTATAAAATCAGAGGGTGATCAATTAAAGGATGTTAAGGGTCTCCTGTTGTCCAGATTGCAAACCGTTCCTTTTATGATCTCTTTATCAAGCCTCTTTCGCTCTCCAAGACCCTTGTTGCTCAAGCTTCAATTTCGTCTCTTTGTCAACAGCAGTCAGCAGTCTCGTTCAGAAACTCTTGTTCATTGGATGTTTTTTTTCTTATTCTTTGGGCTGGTCCTCCTCTCTTTTGATCTTATTCTTGTTGTGGCAAAATTTCCGTTGTACATTTCATTAGTTCAATGAAAAAGTCTCGATTTCTTTTCAAAAAAAAAAAAAAAAAAAAAAAAAAACGAAATGACCACGAGCATACAAACTAACAGTGCACCACAAAGGGCCTAGCTGCTGACTATACAAGAAAGGACTCTGATTCCTAGTAATTCAACCTAGCAAGTAATTATGGAACATCTAGTAACAATGCCTAAATAGAGGCATTAAACCTCGCTAGAAACCAGACTTCTTCTCAAGACCTCTCCATTATTCCTAAACACGCTATCATTCCTTTCAAGCCAAAACCTTAAAGGATAGCAAAGAAGATCTTCTGCCACAAAGCCCAACCCTTATTGTAAACAGCTATTCCTTTCCCCTCATCCTACATCTGCACTCCCTTCTCTTAGCAAGCCCAAACATCAATATACCAAACAATTGGAAAAGTCAATCACCCATAGAACAAGGCCACCAACAATCCCAAAGGACATGATTCATTGAGGATTCTTCTTTCTGGGTAAGGAAAGTGAAAGGAAGGAGTGCATTTGAATTTCAATTCCCTTTTGGTAGTCTCTAGGATGCTTGCTCATTATTCTTGGAAAAAGGTGCAACTCGTGTGTACAAGATTGGAGGGAAATTCTAGAATGAATAATACCTCAATCATGCTCATTAAAGAAACCCTTTTTAAGGGAGGTGGTTCATTTACATGGCATTCCCATCGTTTTTATCGGGATGTTAATTTCCTTAGTATTTTTTTTTTTGGAAAACACTTTGGAGAAAGTTTCATACTAGTCTTCGGTTTAGCACAATTAATCATCCGCAAACCGATAGGAAAACGAAGGTGACCAATCGAGTTTTGGGGAACTTAATTTGCTACATTGGGGGGACAAACCGAAACAGTGGGATCTAACTTAGCCACAAGCTGAATTGGCCTACAATCATATGCAGAATAGGACTATAGGAAAATCCCCATTTGAGGTGATTTATACTAAACTCCTTCGTTTAACTATCGACTTAGCTAGCCTCCCTTCTTCTGTTGATTTTAGTTTGGAGGCTGAGTCAATGGTCGAGGGCGTTGCTGCTTTACACAAGGAGGTCACGGATCATTTGACACAAATGACAGATTTTTACCAGAAGCAAGCTGACATTCATAGCCGTTTCAAGGAGTTTAAATTAGGGGATCCTGCCATGGTTCACCTAAAAAATACGGAAATATGGTCCTTTTGGGGTCCTTAAGAGATATGGAAACTCTTAAAATCACCAATTGATCCAAAAGCTTACAATTGGAAATGAATATTAATTGGGGAGGAAACAACAATGTAGGGGTTTGAACAAAGGACCACCGTGGACCACCTGCTCTGTTACCATTATTAGGTACTTAAGCACCTTAGAGAACCACACCCCAAAAGGTAGCCATTGGGGTGGGAGAGCCAAGCCACTTAAATACCACATTGGTTATCCCATTCTAACCAATGTGGGACAAAGGCGGATACTACCTTGGTTCCTAACCATACCCCATTCCTGAAAAGCTGATGTCCCGACGGTACTTCACTTGGCCACACCTGGTCAGAACCCTCTGCCAATTCCACTCTGGAACGTCAACAATCGGCTCTGATACCATCTTAAATCACCAATTGACCTAAAAGCTTAAGCTAGTGGGTGAAGAAAAAATTAATTATATCATCTAACAGAGATAATGCTTATAAAGTGGAACTTCCAAATGATTTTCACATCAGTCATGAGTTCAATGTAGCAGACTTATCATGATACTTTCCTCCAGATTCTTTCTCCCTTACCATTTGAACTCGAGGACAGGTTCCTTTCTTTTTGGTGGGGGAATTTTATGTATTTCTTTGGGAGTTTCTCTCTAGTCCTTTAATATGTTCAGGCTTTCTCTAAAATCTTTGTCTATCATTCCCCAACTTTTCTTTTTTAATGTTGTCTCACAAACCTTGTTTCAGGGTAAAGTTTGAGAAAAATGAGAGAATCTTTGGGATTTTGAATTTTGATTGTTTGAATTTTTTAGTTTCTTTATCCTTTGTGTGGTTGTTATGTTTCAATTCTTCCTTTGCATAATTTTTTAGAAGTTTATTGAATCTAGAAACTTGAAAAAAGAAGAGTTTTGTAATGTTTGGGTTCAAGAGGGATACATGAATGAACCGAAATCATATTTGAATGAGATGGATCTTGAGGAATAATGTTTCAAAAAGCGATCAAGGCGTAATTTGAGAATTTTCTCTTTTCACTATATCAATAAAATTCAGTTTCCATTTTCAAAAAATAATAATAATAATAATAAGGATATTGCCTTCTTAAAAAATTTAAGAGGGTAAAAATATATTTATCTATATATTGATTTTCATATGTGCTACATAGTCTTCTTATATAGAAAAGAGACTCATTACAAATTAGGAAAGTGTTAATTTATGTAAATATTTATTTTATTTGGTCTTATTTGCTGTAATTATTCTGTTACATTCTTTCATTTTATGTCAATATTTTCCTTATTTCATTAAGTCTGTATTCTATTTAAATTAGGAGCGTTGTACTCTTGTAAGTGTGAGAAATAATACATTTTACACTTGGTATCAGAGTAAAATTATACTCAAACCCTAAAAACCCTAATTTTTTGAAAAACTTAAAAAATCCTAGGAGTGCCACCGTCACCACCGCCGCCGATCTCCTTTCTCGCTTGTTGTTATCGCCGAACATCTAGAGCTCGCTGGCCGACGTATTTCCGTCGGATCCGCCAACCGCGGTGTGGGTAAAGTTCGGCCCCTTTTTTTTCCCTTTCGATACTGTTCGGTCAACTGCTAGGTTGTCTTTCCTTTCCCGGCCGGTCACGTCCACAACTCCGCCGCCGTGTTCCACCGCTGACGGCTGCTGCCACTGCTCCGCCGCCCCTGTTTCTTCTTCATTTTCTTTTCTCTGTTTTTTTTTTTTTTCAGATTTACTATTTGTCTTTTTGGATTTGTGTTTTTTCAGCAATATGTCAGACACTTATGACACTCATTGCTAAAGTTTGCGACAATCGTATCCATTCAACTCCCACTATCCAAATAACCACCATTCGACTTAATGGGAATAATTTTCTTCGTTGGTCCCAAAGTGTTCGGATGTATATTCGTGGACAAGGGAAGATTGGCTACATCACGAGAGAAAAAACTGCCCCTAGTCCAGATGACCCGTCATTTGCCAAGTGGGACACTGAAAACTCCATGGTTATGACTTGGCTTGTCAATTCCAAGGTTGAAGACATCGACTCTAACTACATGTGCCTACTGCCAAGGAACTATGGGATAGTGTAACTCAGATGTATTCTGATTTGGGCAACCGGTCACAAGTGTTTGAGTTGAACCTGAAGTTGGGAGATATACGACAAGGAACTAAAGTCCACTTCATCATCTGGTAATCCTAGTGTTTCCTTGGCACAATCAGGTACTTATCCTCAAGCTCTCTCTTGCCTTAATTCATCTCTGTGGATTATTGATTCCAGAGCCTCTGATCATATGAGTAGTTCCTCTTGTTTATTTGAATCATATTCGCTTGTGTATTGCAATGAAAAAATTCGCATTGTTGATGGTAGCTTCACCTCTATTGTAGGAAAAGGAACTATTTCTTTGACTACAAAACTTACATTACGTTATGTCCTTCATGTTCCAAAATTAGCATTTGTTATCTGTTAGTAAAATCTCTAGGAATGCTAACTGTCGTGTTATCTTTTGTGAAACTCATTGTATCTTTCATGATCAAGAGGAGGGGGGGCATTGGACGTGCTAGGATGATTGATGGTCTCTATTACTTCGACGATGTTTCCGCTAGTCATAAAAAAGTTCAGGGCTTGAGTAGTATCTGTTCTCCTTCTATTAAAGAAACTATAATGCTTTGGCATCGTAGATTAGGGCATCCGAATTTCTTATACTTAAAGTATTTGTTTCCCGACTTATTTAAAGGATTTGATTATACCGTTTTTCAATGTGAAAGTTGCATTTTTGCCAAACATCATCGATCCACTTATTTGCCTAGACCTTACAAGGCTTCATCACCTTTTTCTTTAATTCATATTGATGTTTAGGGTCTATCTAAAGTCTTGACTCAGAGTGGTAAGCGTTGGTTTGTTACCTTTATAGATGATCACACTTGTTTAACTTGGCTTTATTTGTTAACAAAAAAATCAGAGGTAAAGGAGGTTTTTGTTCGGTTTTACAATATGGTTGAGACTCAATTTCAAACTAAAATTCGAATTATTCACTCTGATAACGGCACTGAATATTTCAATGGACCATTAACCAATTTTATGCAAGATAAGGGTATTTTTAATCCGGCTACGTGTTGTGACACACCTCAGCAAAATGGCATTGTTGAGTGAAAAAATAGACACATACTTGAAGTTGCTTATGCCCGGTTATAATTCTATAATTAGGATTTTCGATTCTTGTAAATATTTTGTGATATTTTCCTTTTCTATGCTTTGTATACTTGTATATATTCATATCTTTGGTGAATGAATAAAGTATTCTGATTCTTTCTCAAACCTAAGAGTTTTACATGGTATCACAGCTCTCTAAATAAACTTAGGGTTTTTTGTGAACCTTAGGGTTTGAGAATTTAGAACCCATTTGTGATACGTTTAGGGTTTTGTGGAGAGGTGAGTTTACTCACAATCGCCGTCTTTGGTTCGTTAGCCGTCGTTAGTCACCGCCGCCGTCGGAAAAAAAAAAGCTGTTTTTTCGACACCGCCCATTCCAAAGAGAAGCCCAGCCGTCGATCTACAAAACCCCCAAAAGTCCGATTGCCATTTGACCAGCACGTGAGGCTCACGCGCCGCCTATTCCAGCCTGCTGTCCGTCCACGCACCGGTGCGTGTAGGCACGTGCGCCGCCATTTTTTCGTCCGTCTTCAGTGAGGTTTCCTCAGTGTTGTTGGCTCTTCTTGGTGGTGTGTTTGTTTGGAATATATAGATATACTCATTGCTTGTGTAGACATCTCTTCGGTAAATTAGGGTTTGATTCTTTGTTGTCCGGTGTCTACTTTTTGAGGTAATGGACGATAAGAAACTAGTAATATCTGAGATTATTCCTATGGTGTCAAAAGTAACTGAACACAAGTTGAATGGATCCAACTACTATTCATGGAGATCAAATCCAGGAGGTGTTGTTTGCTATTATTGTCATAAACCTGGCCATACAAAACGTGAATGTAGAAGATTGTTGAATAAGGGTCAGAGGATGCCATCACCCTCTGCACATGTCGCCTCTACTCCTAATAATCTTGACAAGTCAATTACGATTTCTGCAGGGGAGTTTGCTAAATTTCAGCAGTATCAAGAGTCATTGAGGGCATCATCTTCTACTCCCATTACGACCATCACAGAGACAGGTAACATTTCTAACAGCCTTCTTTCCTCCACGTCAAAATGGGTCATTGACTCTGGCGCTACAGACAAGATTATAATAGAATTAGTTTTAGCTACTGGAGCAAATGTTTCTTGATAATCAATGCCATAGGTCTGAGTGAACCCCTTGGCAACCAATCTGGTCTTGTACCTTTCAATATTACCATTAGCTTTACATTTTACAGTGAACACCCATTTGCATCCCACCGTCTTCTTATCTTCTGGTAGTTCGACTATGTCTCATGTGCAATTTTGTTTCAGTGCATTGAACTCTTCCATCACTGCTAATTTCCAATTCAAATTATTTAGAACTTCCTGTATATTCCTTGGAACAAATAGGTTGGTTATTTTGGATGTGAAGGCTTTATGACAGTCGGACAATCTATGATAAGAAAGATAGTTTTCAATGGGATATTTGGTGCATTTACGAGTACTTTTCCTATGGGCAATTGGAATATCAAGAGCAGAGACATCAGGTAAAGGATTAGAAGGAGATGAAGAACTAGGAGAAATATGAGTAGAGTGTCTAATACCTGAATCATCAGGATCATTCATCGGAGTATTTGATTGGTCCTGTGATAAGTCAATTGTCTGATCTCGGACTCTTTGAGTCAAGTTTCTTCTAGTATAAACTCGAAGTTCAGGATTTTGACTCGTAGAGTCATTTTGTAGTGTCTCTCCCTCTAAAGAAGAACTCTCCATACTTGGTATCGAAGGACTAGAGCTCATAATTGCAGGACCACTGATGTTTGGGAGAGAGAAAGTATCCCGAAAATTATCTTCAAGGTTAGATATCTCTCCCTGAAGAAAATTTGGACCAAAAAAAGGTTGATTTTCCAAAAAAGACACATCCATACTCTCAAAATACTTATAGGTCAAAGGATCAAAACATTTGTAAGCTTTCTTATGAGAAACATAGCCTACAATAAATGCATTTAGTGGCTCGAGGATCAAGCTTAGTTCGAGAAAGAGAAGTATGGACATAAGCAGTACACCCAAACAATTTAATTCATAAATCAGAAGAGCCGGTTATTAGAAAAAACTCATTGAAGTGATTAAGAGGAGTTTTAAAATTCAAAACCTTAGACGACATTCGATTGATCAGATATGCAGCTATAAGAACGACATCACCCCACAAATATTTTGGAACATTCATAGAGAACATAAGGTCACAAGCAACTTCAAGTGTCTATTCTTTCGCTAAGCAATGTCATTCTGCTGTGGCGTGTCACGACACGTAGCTTGATGAAAAATGCCCTTATCTTGCAAAAAATTGGTTAATTGTTCATTGAAATATTCAGTGCCGTTATCAGAGTGAAGAATTCGAATTTTAGTTTGAAATTGAGTCTCTATCATATTGTAAAACTGAACAAAAAACTCTTTTACCTCTGACTTTTTTTATTAACAAATAAAGCCAAGTTAAACGAGTGTGGTCATCTATAAAGGTAACAAACCAACACTTACCACTACGAGTTAAGACTTTAGACGGACCCCAAACATCAGTATGAATTAAGGAAAAAGGTGATGAAGCTTTGTACGGTTTAGGAAAATAGGTGGATCGATGATGTTTGACAAAAATGCAACTTTCACATTGAAAAACTGAACAGTCAAATCCTTTAAATAAATTGGGAAACGGATATTTTAAATAAAAGAAATTTGGATGCCCTAATCTACGATGCCAAAGCATGATAGTTTCTTTAACGGAAGGAGAACAAACACTACTCAAGCCCTTAATTTTTTTATGACTAGCAGAAACTTCATCAAAGTAATAGAGACCATCAATCATCCTAGCACGTCCAATCGTCCCCCCTCCGATTCCTAATCTTCAAAGATATAATGAGTTTCACAAAAGATAACACGACAGTTAGCATCCTTAAAGAGTTTACTAACTGACAACAAGTTACAAGCTAATTTTGGAACATGAAGGACAGAACGTAATATAAGTTTTATAGTCAAAGGAATAGTTCCTTTTCCTGCAATAGAGGTGAAGCTGTCATCGGTAATGCAAATTTTTTCATTGCAATACACAAAAGAATATGATTCAAATAACAAGAGGAACTGGTCGTATGATCAGAAGCTTCAGAGTCTATAATCCATGGAGATGAATTAAGGCAAGAGAGAGCTTGAGAACAAGTACCTGATTGTGCCAAGGAAACACTAGGATTACCAGATGATGAATTGGTCTGTAGCAGCTTCAAAATTGATCAATTTTCTCTTTATTAAACGGGCTGGAGTCAACAACATTAGCATTAGAGGCATGTTGCTTAGAACTTTTCCAATTTGCAGGTTTTCCATGAAGTTTCCAACAAGTTTCACGTGTATGTCGAGGTTTATTGCAATGGTCGCACCAGACACAAGGCTTTTCATGTGGCTTATTGGATTGATTAGAAGCCTTCATTGCAGTATTTTCAGTCACCAACGCAGAGCATTCAACTGAGTCAATAGGTTTTTTGCAAATCATAACATTTATGCGGCTTTCTTCCTTGCGAACTTCAGAAAAAACATCATTAATAGTTGGAAGGGTAGTTTTTCCAAGTATTCTACCTCTAACTTCATCGAACTCAACATTGAAGCCGACAAGGAATTTGTAAATACGACCATCTTCAACAATTTTCCTATAGTGCTTTTTGTCCTCTGTAGACTTCCACTCATACGTACCAAAGAGGTCAAGCTTTTGCCAAATCCTTTTTAATGAGTGAAAGTATTGTGTAACGGAGCTAGTTCCTTGTCGTATATCACCCAATTTTAAGTTCAACTCAAATATTTGTAACTGGTTGCCCAAATCAGAATACATCTGAGTTACACTATCCCATAATTCCTTGGCAGTAGAGTAACACACGTAGTTACAACCAATGTCTTCGACCATGGAATTGACAAGCCAAGTCATAACTATGGAGTTTCCAGCGTCTCATCCAACGAATGAAGGGTCATCTGGACTAAGAATGGTTTTTCTCTTGTGATGTAACCAATCTTCCCTTGTCCACGAATATACATCCAAACACTTTGGGACCAACGAAGAAAATTATCCCTATTGAGTCGAATGGTAGTTATTTGGACAGTGGGACTGGTTGAATGGCCACGATTGTCGCAAACTTGAGTGATGGGTACCTTAGTGTTCGACATATCGTCGAAAAAAAAAGGAAACCCAAATTACAAAATGAGTAGATTTGAAGAAAAAAAAAACAACACAGAGGCTTAAACGAACCAGCAACTAAGAAAATTATAGCTAACGAACAGTGGCAACCGGTCGGTAGTGGAAACGGCAGTCGGACGACAGACTGCGAAATCGCGACCAAAAAACGCGACTCAAACAATGTTTGTGACTTTCAGGCGAACGTCCGCTGGTGGAGCTTTTTAGTTCCTTTTCCTTGCTTCACGTGAGATCTGAAATATTGTGCAAGAGGTTGTTGGAGTTAGGACTGCGCGACTGGAACTCCAGGTGGCCAACGGTGGCGGCAAACAAACGGAAGGCATTGACAGAGCTTGACGTCGTTGTTACCGGCAGTGGCAGCGGAGACCAACGGTGGAGCTTCGATGGGATGCGGCAGAAGGCTTTTTTTTTTCTAGGGTTTCAAAAAGAAAAAAAAATATATGGTTTTTGTTTTTGGGTTTTTAGGGTTTCAAAAATTTTATTGCTCTGATACCATGCTAAAAAACATTATTTTTTCTCTTATTAATCTTAGGAGGAAAGGGTAACAGACCTACGTCAGGATAACCCTTCTTTGAAACACTTGGGTAGTGCTCCTAAATTCGAATCAAAATAATGAATCAGAGAACATGGAACCATCTCCTTTTCTTTCTGTCAAGAAAAAATATGGTAGACTAACTTATATTTATAGCTGTTAATGAAAGATCCCAATACAAAAAAATGCATGTGGGTCTTTGAAGTTGCACTCAATTGTCAATCAATTCAATTACAAATAAGGAAATAATAAAATAATACAATAAGTACAATATAAAATTTCACAATAAAGGAAATAATCAATAGAAACCCTAGAGTACAGTGAAAAGACAAAAATGCCCCTAGGGCTAACACCCTAATTTCAACAGATATCATCTTAATTTGAGAGGGTAAAAATATATTCTATATATTGATGTTCATATATGCAACCTTGTCTTCTTACATAGAAGAGAGACTCATTACAAATAAGGAAAGGGAATAGCAATACAAAAGAAAATATTGACAAAGAATCTCTCCACATAATGTTGTTGTTTTGAATATTATGGAATAAGTAAGATGAATGGAAGATTAAATACACACCACGGATACAATAAAGTGCAATAGAAGGAAGGAAAGAAGTAATTAGGAGAATTACATAATTGGAATAAATCATAGACCCTAGTTTACGCTAACACCCTCCCTCAAATTCAAGGTGGTATAGTGGTGACCACCTTGAGTTTGTAAAATGACTGAAGAAAACTTCCAAATCAAATTATGGCATATCTGGGCTGGAAACAAAGACCCACAAAGAATGAAAGCACCAAGAACTTCTGGGTTGGAAACTGAAACCCATAAAGAACGAAAAGAGGAATAACATTTGGGCTGAAAACTGAAACCACAAAGAACGAAAACACAAAGAACTTCTGGGCCGTAATTAGAGATCCACAAAGAGAAATCTAAAACAAAACCCACGGATGACCGATTTGAAAATGGAATAGAGACTCGTGAAGGCAAAACGAGATGCTGAAATCCATGAACGAAACTGGTCTGACTGAATTTGATTTGAACCAAAACAACTTAACCAAACCAAGTGTCTGAACCTTTTCATTATAAAAGGAAAGAATAGAGACAGAATAATAAAAAATACACATCTACAGTTGTTAACGATTTTATTTAATAAGAAACAACCTTCTCATTATCTAAAGATATTTAAGGCGGAGACAAGATATCCCCACACACCAAATGGTCACAATAGTCACCGGTTAGGCTTCTTTTTTAATTGTTGTTAACGTTAGAGACTTTATTATATTCGTTTGGTTCATGGTTGTAATTGAAATTTTGTGTAGTTTAAGAATTTAATAGATATGAATTAAATTTGCAAGTTTAATGTATGTCATTTTAGTGTAATCTCAGCACGACTCATTATCATGAGTTGTGGACATTCACTGACGGTGATTTCCCATTATGTTTGTGTTCTTGGTGGCCCTTCTTTCTTTTGACCTCATTTCCACCTTTTTGTCCTACTTTTCATGCTATCTTAAAAACAAAAAATCATGGTAGATGAGTGGAAGAACTTTCTAGCTCGAATTGGCCGTGATGAGACTGAAGTTGACCCAGAATCATTTAGTAACCCTAATGACATCCTTGCACTGCGATTTTGGGCCTCTTATCGAGGACAGACGTTAGCAAGAACAGGTAAAATTTTATGTTGTTTTGAGGTTAATCTTTGTTCATTGATCTGCATAAATTCTGAAGATTACGTAGCTATGGACAAAATATAGATATCATTTCAAAGATCATTAGTCTTTTATGTTATGATATGTATTTATTGATCTGTATTTATATTATAATTATAATTAGTTGTCCTTTATTATAATTTTATATCTCTTAGATTAGGGTTTCTTAATTGTCTATATATATGTATCTTTAGCCTGATTAAGTGAATAAGATCATTATTCTCTCTGAAACTATTGAGTACATGATATCAGAGCAGAGTTTAGAATATTCGTTCAACGGCTATGTTAGGGTTTACGCTTCTCACAAGATTAGGGTTTGAGTTGAGTCATCAAGTTTGAGTGGCCGTTTGCCTCACCACCCATCCCAGGAGAAGTGTCGTCATCGTCCGATCATGTCTGCAACCATCCGTCACTGGAAACAGCCGTGCGTGAAGCTCACGCTCCACCGGAAACAGTTGTCCTCCTTCGCCACATGTCGACGCGTGGGAGCACGTGGAACTTCCTCTCCACTTTCTACTAGTTGGGTTCTTCTTGGCCCGTCGTTCTTGATCATTCTGTGCATTTGGTTTCATAGAAATCTGCTCGATTGTGAGTTATTTGGATAAAATACCCCTTTTGTGCTTAGGGTTTGTTACTGTTTTGTTCAATTTGGAGCAGTTTTGTTCTTTTGGTTTGCCTTTGATTTCGATTCTTGATTTCGATTCTGGTTTGTTCTTTCTGCTTGTGAGATCTACAAACCGTTTATTAGCTAATAATGGATGAAGTGAAGCATATGGTCATATCTAATGTAATTCTCTTGGCATCGAAGATAACTAGACACAAATTAAATAGATCAAATTACTATGATTGGCATCGAACGATTCAATTTTATTTGCTTAGTATAGATATGGATGATCCTGTGACTGAGGAGCCACCAAAAGATGAAAAGAAAAAGGTTTGGCTTCGTGATGACGCTCGACTTTATCTTCAGATTAAGAATTTTATTGAAAGTGAGATTGTTGGTTTGGTAGATCATTGTGATTCTGTGAAAGAACTCTTAGAATTTTTAGAATTTTTGTACTCTAGGAAAGAACACATTCATAGAATGTTTGATGTCTGTATGCAATTCTTCCGAGTTGAACAGAAAGCAAAATCTGTTACAAGTTATTTTATGAGACTTAAAAAGACAACTGCTGAACTTGCTTTACTATTGTCATTTAGTCCTCATGTCAAAGTTCAACAAGCTCAATGAGAAAAGATGGTTTTATGATATTTTTTAATGGACTTTCACCTGAGTTTGAAATGGCTAAAACACAGATTCTTTCTTATTTTGAAATTCCATCATTAGAGGTAGCCTTCAGTCATGTTCTTCGTATTGAGAGTTCTCAGTCCAGTTCGCATGTTTCTCAACCGAACAGTGCTCTTATGAGTAAGAATAATAATACATCCCCTGGTACTTTAAGGACGACTACCAATTTTCAGAAGCCTAGTTATGATAATCGAATATCAAATTCTCCAGAGATCGTATGTCACTATTGTCGTAAGCTAGGAGATATGAAACATGATTGTCGAAAATTCTTGTATAAGACTCAACGATCTCAACATGCTCAGATAGCTTCCACCAGTGATATGGCTGAAAAGTCTGTTCCTTTGCTAAATTTCAAGTATCCAAGAATCCTTGCAAGCATCTTCTTCATCAAATCCTATTGCCACCATTGTCGAGACAGGTAATACGAAATGTCTTCTTACATCATCTACCAAATAGGTCATAGACTCTGGAGCCACCGCTCATATGACAGGTAATTCTAACCTATTTTCTATGCCTCTGTCTCATGTCTCATCTTCGTCTGTCACTTTGGCAGATGGATCAACTTCCTCTGTTCTTGGATCCGGCATCATTTCTCTCACTCCATCACTTTCTTTGTCCTCTGTCTTACATTTGCCTCAATTGTCTTTTAATTTAATTTCTATTAGCCAACTTACTCATGACCTTAATTGTTTTGTCTCGTTCTTTCCTAGTTATTGCTTGTTTCAGGATCGTATGACGAAGAAGATTATTGGTAGAGGACATGAGTCTGGGGGGTCTTTACATTTTTTACAATCAGATACCAAAAGCTATGGCTTGTTCTGGAGTTACATCCTCGTTTGACGTTCATTGTCGTTTGGGTCATCCATCGTTGTTTGTGCTGAAGAAACTTTATTTAGAATTTCGTTCCTTCTCGTCTTTGAATTGTGATTCGTGTCAGTTTTCTAAATTTCATCGTCTTAGTTCTAGTCCTAGGGTTCATAAACGTGCTCCTTTTGAGTTAGTTCATTAAGATATTTGGGGTCCTTTTCCTGTAGTGTCTCAAACAGATTTTCGTTACTTTGTTACTTTTGTTGATGATTATTCTCGTGTAACTTGGTTATACTTAATGAAAAATCGTTCTGAGTTATTGTCCCATTTTTGTGCTTTTCATGTCGAAATTTGAATCAATTTAATGTCTCCATCAAAACCTTGCAAACTGATAATGCTGGTGAATATTTCTCTCATGTACTTGGATCTTACCTGTGTGGTCATGGCATTATTCATCAATCTTCTTGCGCAGACACTCCATCTCAAAATGGGGTTGCTGAAAGAAAGAACAGACACCTTCTTGAAACAGCCCGTGCCTTATCCTTTCAAATGCATGTTCCAAAGCATTTTTGGGCCGATGTTGTGTCTACTGCTTGCTTCTTGATTGATAGAATGCCTTCCTCTGTCCTAAATGGAGAGATTCCTTATCGCACTCTTTTTCCTATAAAATCTTTGTTTCCTATTGCTCCTAAGATCTTTGGTTGTGTTTGTTTCGTTTGGGATATTCGTCCAAATCGTACCAAATTGGATCCAAAATCTTTGAAATGCATTTTCTTAGGCTATTCGCGTGTTCAAAAGGGTTATTGTTGTTATTGTCCTACTCTGAACAGGTATCTTGTATTTCTTGATGTTACATTCTTCGAAGATATACCCTTTAGTTCATCACCGTTGAGTCCGTGTCTGAGGGAGGATGAAAATCTTTTTATCTATGAGATTACATCTTCTACATCATCTTCTCCTTCATGACCCTCTGATTATTCGAGTCTACTTCAGACGTCCTCCATAGCCACCTTCAAACTCATGTCCTTCACCACTGGCTTCTTCGACATTTGATCCGGGACCGAGTGATGATCTTCCCATTACTTCGTTTGTTTCGTATAACCAGTTGTCTTCTCCCACTTATTCCTTCATTGCATCTCTTGATTACACCTCTATCCCTAACTCTGTCAATGAAGCTTTGTCTCATCCTGGGTGGCGTAGTGCAACGATTAAGGAGATGACTACTTTGGATGATGATGGTACTTGGGATCTCGTTTTGCATCCGACTGGAAAGAAGGCTATTGGGTGTAAATGGGTGTTTGCTATAAAGCTTAATCCCGATGGGACAGTAGCTCAGTTGAAAGCTCGTTTAGTTGCCAAAGGTTATGCTCAAAGTTATGGGACTAATTATTCTGACACATTTTCTCCTGATGTTAAATTAACTTCCATTTGACTATTTATATCAATGGTTGCTACTCACAATTGGCCTTTGCATCAACTTGACATTAAGAATGTTTTTCTACATGGTGATCTTCAAGAGGAAGTCTATATGGAGCAACCACCTGGGTTTGTTGCTCAGGGGGAGAATGATAAGGTATGTCGCCTTCGAAAATCTTTGTATGGACTGAAACAAAGTCCTCGTGCATGGTTTGGTAAGTTTAGTCAAGCACTGGAATGTTTTGGTATGAAGAAGAGTACGTCTGATCATTCTATATTCCATCGACGATCTGACAATGGTATTACTTTGCTTGTTGTATAGGATGATGATATCCTTATCACTGGAAATGATGTATCAGGTATATCCTCTCTCGAGACTTTTCTCTAGGGTCAATTTCATACCAAACATTTGGGGTCGTTGAAGTATTTCTTGGGTATTGAAGTAATGAGAAGCAAGAAAGGTATTTACCTATCCCAACGGAAATACGTACTTGATTTATTGCCTAAGATAGGTAAACTAGGAGTCAAACCATGTAGTACTCCGATGATACCAAAATTGCAACTGACAAAGGAAGGAGAATTGTTAACGATCCTGAGAGATATAGAAGATTAGTTGGGAGTTGAACTATTTAACAGTGGCACGACCTGACATTGCTTATTCTGTGAGTATTGTGAGCCAGTGTATGTCTTCCCCGACTATGGATCATTGGGCTGTGGTTGAACAAATCATATGTTATCTAAAAGTTGCACCTAGAAGTGGAATCTTATATAAAGATTATGGTCATACAAGGGTTGAATATTTTTTAGATGCTGATTGGGTTGGATCTCGAGAAGATAGGAGACCAACTTCTGGATATTGTGTTTTTGTAGGAGGGAGCTTGGTGTCGTGGAAAAGTAAGAAACAAAATGTAGTTTTCCGTTTGAGTTCTGAGTTAGAATATAGAACGATGGCACAATCTGTGTGTGAAATAGTGTGGATACATCAACTTTTGTCTGAGATGGGCTTCAGTGTTACTGTGCCAGCTAAACTATGGTGTGATTATCAAGTTGCTCTCCATATTGCATCCAACCCAATATTTTATGAACGAACTAAACATATTGAAGTGGACTATCATTTTATTTGCGAGAAAATACAATAAGGGTTGATATCTACAGGGTATGTGAAGACTGGTGATCAATTGGGAGATATCCTTACTAAAGCAGTAAACGGAGCAAGAATAAGTTATCTGTGCAACAAGTTGGACATGATTGACATATTTGCTCCAACTTGAGGGGGAGTGTTATGACATGTATTTATTGATATATATTTATATTGTAATTATAATTAGTTGTCCTTTATTGTAATTTTATATCTCCTAAATTAGGGTTTCTTAATTGCCTATATATATGTATCTTTAGCCTGATTAAGTGAATAAAATCATTATTCTCTGAAACTATTGAGTACATTTTACACGTGGTTTGCACATGACCTTTTATTTGATTATATCAGTAAAACTTATTTTCTTTTTAAATAGTTGAGTTTGTCCAAATACTATGATAATTTACAAGAATACTTTGTATTTAAAAGACAATAAATAATTTTAGGTACTACTAAATAATGTCAGCCGTCAAATTACTAACTCTCATACTCAACCTTTAGTGTTTTTTTTTTTTTTTTTTTTTTTTTTTTTTTTTTTTTTTTTTTTTTTAAATTTAAGAAACAACACTTTTCATGATATAATGAAAAGATCAAAAACTGTCACTGAACATGAAATACCAGAGCAATAAACGCCTAGATTGAAAAGATAAATGCACTCCAATTCAGACATATCTTGAATGAAAAAAATAGCAAATAATTTAGAAAGAGAACACCAGGACAAGGCATTGGTCCTTGCAACTTCAAACTGATCGCACCACTAAAGAGTTTTGTCATTGAAAATCCTCTAATTTCTCTCAGACCAAATTTCAAAGGGTTTAACTGCATTTGACCGTAACAATCTAGAAATCTGCAAGAAGTAGGAGGGCATTGTTGTCAAAAGATAGTTCATCCATTGTCCATTCTTACATTTTATGTAGATATAAATGTATAGATTAAGCTGCAGGAGATTTTTTTTGCAGTTCGTGGAATGATGTACTATAGGAAAGCTCTTATGCTGCAGACTTATTTAGAGAGAGGAACTTATGGAGGTCAGAAGAATCACTTAATCTTTTCTAGTTCCTCCTACTGAAATTGCATTATCTAACCATATGAGAATATCAGATTTGGAAGCTGCCATTCCTTGTACTGATGCTACTGATACTCGGGGTTTCGATTTATCTCCTGAAGCACGTGCACAGGTAGATCTTAAATTTACATATGTTGTGACATGCCAGATATATGGAAGACAAAGAAAACAACAAAAACCTGAGGCCACCGACATTGCACTGCTTATGCAAAGGTGGGTTGCTTGGTATTTTTGCCCCACTGAATTCCCCACATAAAAGAAATATGAGTATTTAACTATTCCTGGGGAAATCTTTTTGCTAAGTAGCATCTTTTTTGTGTTTGAAATCCTACTTTTTGTTTCTAATGTCTTATACTTTGAAATACTTTTAAATAGAAATGAAGCCCTTCGTGTCGCCTACATCGATGATATTGAAACCCTAAAGGATGGTAAGGTGCACAAAGAATTTTACTCAAAGCTTGTAAAGGCTGATATCAATGGAAACGATAAGGTCTTATTTCTTTCCCTTTACCTTTCTATATTGCATGGAAAAGATTTTCCTTTTTTTTTTTTTTTTTTTTGCCTTTATTCTTGTTTTTCATACTAGTATTTTCCCAGTCTTCTTCACGTCATGCTCATTTCTTCTCTGGTTTTCATCTCTTTGATGTTTTTTTGTGTTTTTTTTTTTTTTTTTTTTTTGGGGGGGGGGGGGGATAAGGAATGTTCTTTTTCTTTTTAAAATTGCATATATATAGTTATGTGCAAGATTTACTTGAAACAATTTGCAAATTTAGGATCCGTGGTTTGTTCCTTGCTTAATCTCGAGCTGTCTTACTGTGGTTGGTTAAGTTCCAGAATTTCTAGATTGTTTTCTTTATTCTGCCTCCCACCCCTTGATTGATTTATTTTTTGTATTTTGCCCATTGTATAGGAGATATATTCAATCAAATTGCCTGGAGATCCAAAGTTGGGCGAAGGAAAGCCTGAGAATCAAAATCATGCTATTGTTTTTACTCGTGGAAGTGTTGTTCAGACAATTGATATGAATCAGGTGAAAGTTATTTCTTAATTTATTGTTGTTTCTCTTAGTTTTCCTGGGGCTAAAGCAATTCTACTGAAATTTGGTAGTTTATGTAGGCACGATGCTTACTTATATTTTGGATATTTCAACTTTTACTAGTTGTCTATGCTTGTTTAAAAATGGAAAAAGATTATGGAAGAAACAGTGTTAAAAATAAGGATAAAGAGTCCTTGCTGTATAAATTCTTAAAAGATATACCTATCTTGTTATAATATAAGGATGAATAAGACAAGATATGCCTTTTGGACGTGATTTGTATACAGGCACAAAGATAGTGGGAAATAGTTCATCAAAATAATTTATTGAGAAAAAACAAAAACACTTGTATATTGTACCTCGTGTTAGTTTCGTAGCATGATTTTTAATGAAGCCATTCTAGGACATATAAGTAAAGATACCAGAATGCTAGATGTTCCACTCTTCCATGCTGTATAAACAAGGTCTGTAGCTCATAAACATAGTATCATTGTGTCAGATTACTTCATTGCTTGTTGTAACATGTGAGATTCTGCAAATCTAGGATAATTACTTTGAAGAAGCATTGAAGATGAGAAATCTTCTTGAGGAATTTGATCGTGATCATGGTATTCGTCCTCCTACCATACTGGGTGTCAGGGAACATGTATTTACGGGGAGGTACTTACAATTTGTAGCTAATAATTCAACTCCTTTTTTGTTTATTATTTTTAAATGACGTGTAATAATTGCTTCATCTGCACAGTGTTTCATCTCTTGCTTCATTCATGTCAAATCAAGAAGCTAGTTTTGTGACTCTTTGTCAGCGTGTTCTGGCAAAACCTTTGAAGTATGTACTTGCCAATTGCCATCATGCAATAGATATATTAGTGTTTTCATATTTTTCTTTCTAGTTTCTTCTTGAGAGTAACTCTTTTATAAATTTGGCCAGAGTGCGTATGCATTATGGCCATCCAGATGTTTTTGATAGGGTTTTTCATCTAACACGAGGTGGCATCAGCAAGGCCTCCCGTGTTATCAACATTAGTGAAGATGTCTTTGCAGGTATCCCCTTTTACTTGGTAGGATGTATTTAAGTTGTTTATTTCATTTAAATTAGCTACACTCTAATGGCTTGTTTTATGATGCCAAATATTGAAGTCCCGAAGCTACTGAAGGGTTGGTACCAGTATGATGTGGTTGATATATCATTTGCAAATAGATTTTAGTGTGTTTGTTGTGAAAAAAAAAATGTGTTTCTCTATTCTGTGCATATTTCATTTTCTTGATCATTACTGGTGTGAATTTTGTCATTGCCCCTTATGAGGCATAAGATTTCATTTACCAGAGTACTTTTCTGTATTGAAGGATTTAATACAACATTGAGGCAAGGGAACGTTACTCATCATGAGTATATTCAGGTGGAATTTGTCATCATTTAATTTCTAGTAATGGTATCAGTTGATGGTGAACTTATCAAAACTGTTTTGAGTTATTTCAGGTCGGTAAAGGACGAGATGGTGGTCTTAACCAGATTACTCTTTTTGAAAGAAAGATTGCGAGTGGTAATGGAGAACAAGTTCTTAGCCGTGATGTATATAGGCTTGGCCAACTGTTTGATTTTTTCCGGATGATGTCATTCTATATCACCACTGTTGGCTACTACTTTTGTACTATGGTATGCCAGTAAAACATGTAAATTATTAAGCAATGATTACTCATTTTCTAAAACTTGTAGTTAGACCCCATTTAACATGAGAGAGTTTGAATCCATTGCCCAATTAGTTAGGGATATTAATGATTTGTGTATCTGGGAAAAGAAAAGGCCTAATGTTTGCTAAATAAGGGCAATGCTTATTACGTGTTCTAGTCTTGTTTTTTGTTTTTCCTTTTTATTATTAAACTTGAGTACCTTTAGCCAATAATTTTCCTGATGATGTACTAAATATCCTGATTATTCCTGCTTAAAGTTTAGATACCAACCCCCCTTTTTTGCCTAATTTAGATACCAACCAATTCTGATTCGTATTAATTTTGAGACACTTCCTGCAATATATGTTTACCCATCTTAGGAAAAATATTGAGGTTCCATTTCTTTTTTAATCAGAAACAACATTTCCATCGAAGTAAAAATATGTTGAAACATATTTTAACAAGAACAAGATTGTATGTTAATGAGTAATTGTGGTACAGCCTCATAATTCTGTTATCATAATTTATGAGAAATCTGATCTATTTTCTTTGTATATAATCTTCTGCAGTTAATGGTGCTAGTCGTATACATTTTTCTCTATGGAAGAGCATATGTGGTAAGTTTTATCTTATGTGAATATGTTTATATAAGAAATGAAGATGTTTTTTCAGTTAGAGGTTACCTGCTTTGTAGTATAATATAAATTTAAAATCGTCTGGATGGCCCATCACCCATGAGCTGACTAGCTGTTTGGAAGTAACCTGTGTCTCTACAATCAAAAGTTTTTTTTAAGTCTTTTCAACTCTCGTAGGCACTAAAACTATTTGATTGATACAATTAAGGTGAGTGGAGTTAATCAAGTTGTGGCTACAATGTGTATCAGGTTAATTTTCTTTAATTAATGAGCTGTCATTTATTTCCGATCTGATTGTATTCTTTTTCTCTGTTGCTGGACATAATTCTGAGTAGGGCTGTGTGTCAGATTGGATTGAGTTTTGGTCAAACTGATGCTGGGACCAACTTTTTGAAAATTGGATTAGGTCTTGTCGGTTTTTTGGGTTTGGACTTGCACTCCTTTTTACAACTAGTTTACACATTGTATGAACATGTTTCCTCTTTAAAAGTGATGCGTGACTGTGTTCCAGGCACTATTTGGAGTTGGTGAGACCATTGAAGATAGAGCTAATATTACAGATATTACGGCATTGTCAGTTGCTTTGAATACACAGTTCCTCATCCAAATTGGTGGCTGCACTGCCTTGCCTATGATCTTGGGATTCATATTGGAGCAAGGTTTCTTCAGGGTAAATGCTAATCAAATATGTATATTGTTTGTTGTATGAAGAAAAGTTGACTGCTCTTATACAACTTGAACATGACATTAATCATTGTCTGTGTCTCTCTCACACACACACACATCTCAAGATTAGCTTCAAAATTAACGGCAAATGCTTTCTGGCCAAATGAAGCGCCCATGCTTGATATATGCAAGAGCAAGTGCAAACGGTCCTCTTATGAATGAGACCATTATTTAGTTATCTTCTTTGTGGGAATCTTTTTGTTTTTGTCTCAGTTATTACTCTGAACCCCGGTTGCAGGCTACTGTTAGCTTCATAACCATGCAGCTTCAGCTTTGTTCTATGTTCTTCACATTCTCTCTTGGCACAAAAGCTCACTATTTTGGCCGAACAATTCTTCATGGCGGTGCAAAGGTTTGTTGTGCTATATTTGTTGCTCCTTTGTCAATCTCCAAGAGTACCCTATAGTATCTTAACAACTCTAATTCTTTACAGTATCATGCAACTGGAAGGGGATTTGTGGTTAGCCATATCAAATTCTCTGAAAATTACAGATTGTACTCCCGCAGCCATTTTGTTCAAGGGTTTGTGCCATTCTTTCCCATTTCACATGAGAGTTTTCTTACGTATTATTTGAACTCTGCTGTTCGTGTAAATTACTTCTTTTTAAGTTTATGGATGGTGCCCTTTATTTACTTTCCATTCATGTACGGGATCAAAATTAAAATTTAAAAGGACTCTTAATTTATTTAATGTGTCCATGTAATTAGCTAAGAACCCAAATATGTTTGAGATCACGGGGTTTACATCATGATAGTTTACTGGGATATTTTATATTTTACTAGTTTTCAAATGTTGCAAGGTGAGAAAATTATCCAAAATAGTCGAGGCATGTGTAAACTAGCTTGAACCTTCATTGTCATTGAAAGCATGTAAAATACAAGTTTGTTTTGTTTACGACAACAGCACAACCACATCTCATCAGCGTCTCCCCTTTAAACCAATTTGATTTTGGTTCTTGTGGTCTTAAAAGGTCTTATGGTATGGCCTTATGGGTCTACTATCAATTTGGATCCTATGATTTTTAATTGTTTCCATTTGGCCTCTATGATTTAAATAATTAAAATTTTCCAAATTGGCTCCTATGATTTAATTGAACTTCACAAATCATCTCTTAAATTGTTTTTACTCACCCAAAAACTCAATTTTTTTCTTTTCTTTTCTTTTCTTTTCTTTTCTTTTTTTTTACTCAGCTCTAAAATTTTCCAATTGTTTTTACTCACAAATCAACTCTTAAACCGTGGCACGTAGTCATATGGTAACTGAAGGACAATCTATGAGATCTGACCAACTAGAGGGACTAAATTTAACTTCTATGGCCCTAAATACCAAATTGAAACTATGCTCAAGTCGTGAGGGTGAAACTGTTATTTTTAAAACCATAAGTACTAAATAGAAAATCTAAGATTCTGAAGTCAATCATTTGGTTTTTGGTTTTTATTTTTGAAAATTAAGTCTATAGACACTACTTCCATCTCCAAATTTCTTCCATTATTGTCTATTTTTTAGCAATGGTATAAAAAACCAAGCCAAATTTTGAAAACTAAAAAAAGTAGTTTTTCAAAGATTGTTTTTGGAATTTGGAATTTGGCGAAGAATTCAACCATTGTACTTAAGAAAGATGCAAATCATTATAAGAAAAAAAATTATCATTATAGTATCTTTAATTGCAAATTATCATTGGAAATAGGCTTACTTTTCAAAAACAAAAACAAAAACAAAAATGAAATGATTACCAAACGGGACATAAATTATACAATTTTAATTATCATTATAGTATCTTTAATTACAAATATTTAAGTTATCTACATTATTGTGTTTTCAGATTTGAAGTTGTGCTTCTGTTGGTTGTATGCATGGCCTATGGATATAGTTCAGGTGGTTCATTAGCATACATCTTTGTAACTCTTAGCAGTTGGTTCATGGCAATATCCTGGCTTTTTGCTCCCTATCTGTTCAATCCATCTGGGTTTGAGTGGCAGAAGTAAGCCATCTTTGCCATGACATCTTTTTCTTTGTTGATTTTAAATATAATTTACAACAACAAAAAAAAGGCTCCTTCAAGATATTTTCCTATTACGTGGAAAGTAGATGGACTCACAAAAGCTCTATCCTGAATCTAATAGATAATCAAAATCGTAATTTTAATTCGTTATATTTCCTTTAAGGACCGTGGAGGATTTTTGGGAATGGACCAAATGGCTTTTTTACCAAGGTCGAATTGGTGTTAAGGGTGAAGAAAGTTGGGAAGCATGGTGGGACTCAGAACTGGTAATTCAAATTTTTGTGTACTTTTTTATTACTTGTTGTTTTTCCTTTTTTGGTATAGATTTTAGAGGGAGATTTTTAAAAATAGAAGAATAAGAGAAACTATTTGTACAAAATAGCAAAATTTTGATCTTCTTTGATAGAGACTGGTAGAAGTCTATCCGTGATAAAAACTATAGAAGTCTGTCACCGATAGATGTTGATAAAAGCCTATCAATGTCGATAATTGTTTTTCTGTAAATAGTTTGACATTTTTTTTATCTGTGAAAATTTCTCAATTTTTAAATGTAGGTCCCTTTAAATCTATATTTAATAGTAATATCAGTTCTCTTACAATGCAACATTGTTGTGGTTACAAGATCTATATTTAGTTGTATGGAAGCAGTAATTTCGGTCCTAGTTCTTTCTTTTTAACTTTTATACTCAAGTCACTGAAAAGTTATAAATTGTACGTTTTTATTTAAATAAATGAGTATATGTAATCCTCGCACCAGAAGAGAAATGAAATGTTTCAGTTATTATTAACTGCCCTAAATAGAACTAACAAGTTGTCTTCCATATCAATCTAGCACTAACCATATACACATACAAGTGTATGTCTACGAGTAATATTTTGTTATGCAATTTTTTATTTTCAAACCACAACTATACAGTAAAAAGTCTAAACAAAATTACTGATACGGATTTATTTTACCTCATTCTACCGTTAAAGACTAACTTTTAAATTTAGGTAATTAGATAACTTAGATAAACGTCTATATATTAGACTTACTCGTTCTTTTCTAGTCTAAATGTAAACTGCTTTTACAATCTACAGGCACATATAAAAACCATTGAAGGGCGAATAGCAGAGACAATTTTAAAGCTAAGATTTTTTATTTTTCAATATGGAATTGTTTATAAGCTCCACGTGCAAGGATCAATCAAATCATTATCGGTATGGTCTCTCTATGAAATACTAACCTTTTGTGTTTTTCACTTACATTTACCAATGTTGGATGAGAAAGTTCAAAATATGGAAGTTTTATTTAAATATCTTTTATGAGCAGCAGTTTGATGTTATTATATTTTTTAGCCATCAAGTAGTTTTAAGAATGGCAGCTTCCAAATAAGTTTGATGTTTTAAAAAGCTTGGTAGTCATTTCAGTTTCTTTTATAGCCTTTCCATATTTTCTTTCTTATTAACTTCTTGTTAACTCCAAAATGTGCAACTCTTTAGGTATATGGGTTCTCCTGGATTGTGTTAGCTTGGCTTATAGTTCTTTTCAAGGTATGTCCCAATGTCAAAATCACCACTAGTTTCCTGTAAGTTCACTGATATGTTTGATAGTCATTTGATCTTCCACGTTTCTCCGTTCGGCAGGTGTTTACCATCAGCCAGAAGATGACTGTCGATTTTCAGTTTTCGTTGCGATTTTTCCAAGGTCTTTCTTTCCTTTTGACGCTGGCTGGCCTGGCAGTTGCGGTTGCTATTACAGATTTGTCACTGCCTGATGTATTTGCTTGCATCTTGGCATTTATACCTACGGGATGGGGCATTCTTTCTGTGAGTTCCCGAGTCTAGTCGTCCTATTGTTTTACTATGCCATTTATCTTGGTTGATTTGACAGTATAGGGTCACATCCCTGGTCAAGACTATTTTAGTTTTGTCTGCTGTCAATAAACAAATGATCTATGAGCTGTATTTGGGAATGCTTTTTACAAAAGTACCTAAGCATTTTATGCTTAGTAAAGAGTGTTCGGTAACAAATCACTTAGACTCCATTTGGTAACCATTTGGTTTATGGTTTGTAGTTTTGAAACTTAAGCCTACAAACACTCCTAAATTTCTTGCTTTCTTATCTAATTTTTTCCCACATTTTCAAAATCCAAGCCCAAATTTGAAAACTAGAAAAAGTTGTTTTTAAAAATTTAATTTTGTTTTTGAAATTTGACTCAGAATTCAACTCTTCTACTCTTTTGGAAAGATGCAAACTAATATAAAAAGATTTTAAGGAAATAGATTTAATTTTTAAAAACCAAAAAGAAAAAACGAAATGATTACCAAACGGGAACTTGATATTTGGTTCTAGAGTCTCAAATTTGTTTTAGTGCTTCCTTGTCAAAGTCTTAGGCCAAACACCCTAAATAATTTCCCAATGAAGCTCTTTTTGGCTTCGTTCAAAAGCCTTTTATATTATTTTCCATAAACGATGATTTTGAGGGAAGTACTTTTTGATCCTGTTCAAAATATTTCAAACACAGCCTTCGTCGAACGAGTTTCTTGAATCTTAATTCCCAGAAACCGTGCACACATATATATATATATATACTTTTACGTTCATTCTTGTGGTTAGGATGGAATCAAAAGATACAGACTTTTCCCCAACTTTGTAAAATTTTAAAACTCCTGACCTTTGTAAACTTGAAAACTTCTGACAATGGAATACTCGCTGTTTCAGATTGCAGCCGCTTGGAAACCTTTAATAAAGAAACTGGGACTCTGGAAATCCGTTTGCTCAATTGCTCGGTTGTACGATGCCGGCATGGGGATGCTCATCTTTATCCCCATTGCATTCCTTTCATGGTTTCCATTTGTATCGACAGTCCAAAATCGACTTATGTTCAGCCAGGCTTTCAGTCAAGGACTCAAGATCTGACTAATTCTTGCTGCATACCATCCCAACACTGCCCTATGACTTCGCCAGTGGAATCGTGGCAGTTTGTATCCTTCTAAATTAGATGCAAGACTTGTTAGGTAGCATAGATGATTAACAGGAATTTTCCTTATATCCTCTTACTCAATCTGTTGTACTTTCTCATTTCAGATGTTTGGATTGCTTAACCAGTCAACTTTATACTGCAGTTCATGCTCCCCTTATTTTAATTTTGTTCACTCAGCATTTTTGGACTGGTTTGGATTGTTAATTTCCTGTTTATTATTATCAATTAATGGAGTGATTAGAATACATTTTTAAGTTTTTAATTTAAAAAATAAGTTATTTTAAAAAAAATTAGTATTTGAAAATCACTCCAAATAACTTTTGATGAGTATTTTAAAGAGTTTTTTTCGGAAATGTTTAAATAAAAATGAGTTTTTTTGGAAGCATTTTTTTCTGAAGTCAATCCAAATGTGCCCTAAATTGACATTCTAGTAAGAACGTTTGTATAGCTTGTAGCAAGTATTTTGTTAAAATATATAACACTAACTTGGTCCTTGGAGTATCAACCATATGATATAAATATGTAAATGAGTTTTTTCTAGAGTTATGTTGTAGTATGAATAAATATCTCAAAGAAAAAATCTAAAAATATTTTGGAACAACTTTAGATAAAATAAATCAAGAAATTAGATATTTAGAATCCTAGAATAATCCAGAGAGATCCTTTTGTTAGGGTTCTAAGGATCTCATGCCTATAAATAGGAGGTGGAGAGTTTGCAAAGAAAATGAGTGAGTGTGAGAAAGAGTATTCTCTCAAACGTGTCCATCTTTGTAAATTCTTAATAAAAGTTCTTTTCTTCCAAGATTGTCTCTCTTCTTTTTGTGTCAATTTCTTCAACATATTTACTTTATCACTTAATGTTCATTTTGAATAAGAAATTTTCAATGGAGAAAATATTTTTTTTTCAAAGGTATGCTCTCCTCTCTCCTCTCTCCTCTCTCCTCTTCTTCCTCCCCACCTTTCTCTTGCTAGTTGTTAGTAACTCAAGTACAAGTCTATTTTTTGTTATTTTGAATTAATCCAAAGTGCTAGTTTTTTTGGAAAGTTATTAGTGCCCATATTTGGAGTTAGTCGCTATTTTTGTGGAGTTAAGTTAGTAGAGTTTTTTATCAACTAAGCTATTTTTAGCATGTAGCATTAGTATTTATAGTGAGAAGTGATAGAATAAAATTACACACTTCCTCACTTCTCTTCTTTCTCTCTAATAAGAACAATGGTATAATAGTTGAATTATTAAGGGACTTGTGAGTGAGATTGGGATATCCCTAAGAGAAACCGAGTGATACACTTATGAGGATTGAGTGAGATAGAGTCAGGACCAAGCAAGATTTTTTCATTAGCCCACCTGTGTTTGATGATGATAATTACCAAGCATGGGCTATCAGAATGCAAGCCTACATGGAGGGTTGTGATTATCAGGAAGCAATTGAGCAAGATTATGAAGTTGCTTCACTTTCTGATAATCTAACAATGAACCAGATCAAGACTTACAAGGATAGGGTCACGAGGAAGGCAAAAGCTAAAGCTTGTCTATATGCAACAATGGCTCTTACCATATTTAATAGAATCAAAGTTAGGTGTGAAGGAAATGAAAGAATTAAAGGCGTGAAACTGTTGAACTTGGTGAGAGAATTTGAGAGGATGCAAATGAAGGATTTTGAATCTATTAAAGAGTACTCAGACAAGTTGATTGAAATTTCCAATAAGGCAAAAGCATTGGAAACTGATTTATCTGATGATAGATTGGTTCAGAAGATTTTTATCTCAGTGCCTGAGTGGTATGAAGCAACTACTGCTTCCTTAGAAAATACCAAGGACCTCTTTCAACTCAAAGTGATCGAACTAATTAGTGCATTGTAAGCACAGGAGTAGAGGAGGTTGATGAGGTAGGAAGGAAGCATTAAGGAAGCACCAAAAGTCAGAATGCAGCAAGGAGAAGGTGGAATAGAGAAGAAGTGGAAAAGAAAAAAGGGAAGTGGCAGCAGTAGCTCAAAAATTGTGAAGGATGCTGGAAGTGCAAGTTTCCTTATAAAGGCATTGCATGCAAGCATTGTGGGAATCAGAATCGTCCACATTTTAGATGTTGGAGAAGGACAGATGTAAAGTATAGAAGGTGTCATTTAATGAGGCACATTGAAAGGTTCTATAAGGAAACTCAACGACAAGGAGGAGCACATGTTGCAGTACAACAAGAAGATGATCGACTATTTGTGCCTACCTGTTTTTCATCAACCACTCAATGTGACAGTTGGTTTGTTGATAGTGGTTGTACCAATCACATGACAGGTGACAAGGAGTTGTTCAAAGACCTTGACAAGTCATTCAAGTCAAAGGTGAAGATCGGGAATGGTAAATATCTAAAAGTGAAGGAGAAGGGCACGGTGTCAATAGAGAGTTGTACAAGAACCAAGTTGATTACTAAAGTGTTGCTTGTTCTTGAGATCGATCAAAACTTGTTAAGTGTTAGTCAACTAGTAGAGAAGGTATTTAAAGTGTTATTTGAAAATGGGAAATACCTCATTTTCAACTCCAATTGGAATGAGTTATTCAATATAAAGATGTAGCACAAGAGCTTCTCACTAGATCCATTCGAAAAGGAGAAAATAGCTTTCGAGTGTCAACTAAATGACATTGATCTATGGCACAAAAGTTTAGGGCATTTTCATTGAAAGGGATTGCAATATCTGCAGAAGAATGAGATGGCAATTGGAGTACCAGTTTTGGAGGAGCTAAAGACAAACTCCAAAGCTTGTTTGATAGGAAAGTAAACAAGGTTGTCATTCAAGAGGTCAATGTGGAAAACAACTGAGAAACAGCAGCTTATCCACACTGACTTATGTGGACCTCAACCAACTCTCTCATTGAATGGTAGTAGGTATTTCATTATATTTATTGATGATTATACCAGAATGTGTTGGATTTGCTTCATGAAAAAATAATCTGAAGTAGCTGAAGTGTTTCTAAAGTTTAAAAGATGGGTTGAGAATCAGAGTGGCTATAAAATCCAAGCAATGAGGTTTGATAATGAGACTAAGTACACATTACAAAGCTTCAATTCCTTATGTGAAAAAGTTGGGATAGAGCATCAACTCACTGCTTCATATATCCCACAATAAAATAGAGTGACAGGAAGAACTGGAATATTATGGAGATGACAAGACACATGTTGTATGAGAAGAACTTGTTAAAAGACTTCTAGGCTATAGTAGCTAACACATCTATCTTTCTATTGAATAGTTTACCGACAAAGGCACTAGAGAAGAAGACACCTTATGAAGCTTGAATGTTGATGGCTTTGTGAATAAGTTCAAGGCCAGATTAGTGACAAAAGGGTATGTACAAGTCTAGGGAGTTGATTTCTTTGAAACTTTTGCACCTGTTGCAAGGATGGACACAATCAGATTACTACTAGCTGTGTCAACCCAGCATGGATGGAAGGTACATCAACTGGATATGAAGTTAGCATTCCTAAATGGGGTGCTAGAAGAAGAGATCTACGTTGAGCAACCAGATGGGTTCATGACATCAGGGCAAGAGTAGAAGGTTTATTTGTTGAAAAGGGTCCTTTATGGGTTGACATAGCAATCTCTTAGGGCATGACATAGCAAAATGGATGAACACTTGATGAACTTGGGTTTTGTAAAGAGTTTGAGTAAAGCTACACTCTATGTGAAGAAATCATGTATTGATGTGTAGTTGACTTGCTAGTGACAGGAAGTGATGGTGTTCAAATACAGGTGTTAAAACAAGAAATGATGAAGGTATTTGAGATGACTGATTTAGGTTTGACGCATTACTTCCTAGGTATAGAGATTCAAAAAGGACAAAATGAAGTGTTTCTTTGTCAGAATAAGTACATGAGAGAGATATTGAAGAGGTTTAATATGGAGGAGTGTAAGAGTGTGAACACTTCAATGATTCAGAAGAAGTTGCAAAAGGCTGATGGAGAGGAACCTGTAGATGAGAATGTGTACAAAAGTCTAGTTGGATGCCTCATGTATTTCACATCCACTAGGCTTGACATAATGTACACTGTAAGTGTCTTATTTAGATTTCTTCATTGTCCAAGTATGAATCACATGATTGCTACAAAAAGGATTCTAAGATATCTGAAAGGCACGTTGTATTTTAGGATCAAATTTAGCGAAGTTGAGAGTTTTGAGTTGCAGAATTACTCAGATAGTGATTGGGTTGGGTCATTGGATGATATGAATAGCATTTTTGGGTATTGTTTCACTGTTGGCTTTAGGTGTTTCTCATGGTGTTCGACAAAGCAAGACATAAGGGCTCAATCAACTGCAGAAGTGGAGTTCATTGCAGCTGTTGCAATAGTAAACCAAGTTGTTTGGTTGAAGAAGTTGATGCATGACTTACATTTGAAGCAAGAACAGGGTCTGAAGGTGTTCGTGGATAATCAAGCCACATTAGCTATTTCTTTAAATCCAGTTTTTCATGGAAGAACCAAGCTTATGTGTTTTTCATATGTGATGAGATGAATGCTGAGTGTTGATTTATAATGCACTATTTTATCTAGTTAAACCCAAGTATAAGTTCAGCTAGAGTTCTGGTGAGTCTAGGGTCTAACTCATGGATTACGCTGTAAGTATGCGTTGAAAATTACTGCTTCGATCTTAACGCGACTTGGTTTCTAAATGGGTGATGAGTTTTTATACTATTCTAACGGTAAGGTTGGTTTTAATGACAAATGCGATGAAAAATACAATCTATGTGAAACAGTCTATGCGATAAGTCTTAAGTTTGAATGGATGCGAGTAGAGTTGAGAAGAATATCTACTAACATTCCTAAGTAAATGCATAAATCATGTGTTCAAGCAAACCACTCAAAGTTATAACTTACATCTTTCAGTGCACAGAGACACAATATCCTATCTCTAAGATGCATGCGATGAGTGTTTATTGCAAAAGATATTTCTTTATTTCTATAG